>NC_079172.1:5395776-5589959 GCF_947568905.1 Ostrea edulis | reverse complement strand
TTATAAATAACATTTTATAAGCCTGATCCGGATATATTTTGTATCCATTTAATTAAATTAATGTCTGCAGTAAGTAAAAGTATTTTGTCAGATTACGCTATAAAAGTCACAACGTCATTTAGACTTTACCTTACGGACACTTTGTGCGCTTTGTCATTGAACTCGTCTTTCACCAATCGAACATGTAGCCATGCAAATCAAAGTCAAGTGAGTTAAAGTAAGAACTGAAAACTATTGTTATCACAATTATTGACATTGTTCTGGTTATGGAAAACGAGTGAAACAGGTATGCAAACTTTACACATTTTTCAGTTCTTCAGGACTACAGGGCCACTTTCTACCAAACGTCCTGTAAAGTATTCTCTATTCAAAATTGTTCAATGAAGGGTCACACCATTTTCACAGAGGAAAGAAATAAAATATAGTGAAAGTATTGCAACATGTTTTAAAAACCTTATGTCACTGGACTTGGACAGAGAAAACTAATACTTAAGAGAGAATGTTAAACAGTCTTCATCTCAATAATAACGGAGACATGACGTTAATCAGGTCAATATGCAAGCATCCCCACGTAGTGTACAGGGGCTTGTGTGGAAACACCAATACACTAGCACTGTGCGTATCGCAGGTTAAAAGTTTCTTCAATTCATGTGTCCAAGGGGTAGGTTGAGTACACAAGAGGACGGCAAAGTATGGGGACATACATTGTAACTCTTTAAGGTAATCTCGAAATCAAAATTACCATCAGTAGTCGTATATTCATATTGCAATCGTCAACAGATGGTGTAGATTCAAGTTTGTTCAAATGATGACCCCCAGGGGTAGAGTTCGACCATAATAGTTGATCAAAGTTTTACGTGAAGGTATACATTAACAGGACAATGGTAAACTATTATTGATATATAAACATCCTCAAGTAGTATTCAATTCAGTATTAGTTCAAACAATGGTCCGGGGAGGGGGGGGGGGGGGGTCTTCAACAGAATGCGCTAATGAATTATGCTAGCGTATAAATCGTGGCAGTCCATGCCTTCGTGTATTTTTCAAAATGAAATTTAGATAAAGTGACATCTGCAACAACATCTCAAATTGAACGTGTCAATTTCAGTCATGTCGCGGTTCTACAGGAGGCGACAAACCGGACAAGATTTGTCTATAGAAATGTAGCACAGACCGACTTTAGTTACTCGACATCTTAATAATCGTAATAAAATTACCTTGAACAAAATAATGAAATTGATTAAAGTACCACATTGACTAGAATTTGAATATCACGAACATTTTTTTTTTCAAATGTAAATTTCACTATCATCCTTGTCTGTTTATATTTTATTGAAGCCTATAGGTGCTGGGATCTACGATAGATTAAATTTGAACCACTGAATAAGTAACCTGCTGGGTGCCACTTAATTTACCGCCATATGAATCAACTTGCGGTCACCACTTAATTTATATGACGGGCGCTGCTTAGTATCTCTCTCTCTCTCTCTCTCTCTCTCTCTCTCTCTCTCTCTCTCTCTCTCTCTTAAGGTGGGTAGACAATTTAATTGTATAGGTACGCGATGTTTAATTATCTCTGACATTTACTCCTGCTGCAGTCATTATAGCTGACAGGAAGATAATCAATGCCAGTGATAGTGATAATTAGATGTAATCTGGAGGTCATAGGTCAGTTCATCCGTGACAGTTGACAATCATTGAGTACGATCACTCTGCGCGTGACTATGGAGCGCCAAATTAACATAAACTCAAATAATTGAAGATATCTTCAATTATTTGAAGATATCATTAATTCATTTGATGCGCACAACAATTGAATTAAAGATCTCTTCAAATAATTAATGATATCTTCAATTCTGAATTATTGCGCACATTAAATGAATTGATGATAGCATTAATTCTTCTGCTGAATTGATGCGCGCTTTAATTGAATTAATGATCTCTTCAAATGAATTAATGATATCAACAATTGAATTGATGCGCGCTACAATTCAATTGAAGAGAGCAATAATTGATATAATGCGCGCATTAAATCAATTGATGAGAGCAATAATTGAATTGATGCGCGCATTAATTCATTTGATGAGAGCAATGATGGATTTAATGCGCGCATTAATTCAATTATTGCTCTCTTCAATTGAATTAATGATATCTTTAATTCATTTGAAGAGAGCAATAATTCTTTTAGAGAGAGCAACTAAATAATTAAAGATATCTTCAATTCAACATATCCACAATTGAATTAATGATCTCTTTAAAAGAATTGATGCGCGCATTAATTCCTTATACAAAAGCATTGTAAATAATTAAAGATATCTTCAATTGAATTAAAGAGATCATCAAATTATTTATACCGAGCTCTAAATCAATTATTGCGAGCAATATTTCTACGAAATTAATGCTCTCATCAATTGAATTGAAGAGAGCAATAATTGAATTAATGCGCGCATCAAATCTATTATTGCTCTCATTAATTCAATTGATGCTCTCATCAATTGAATTGAAGAGAGCAATAATTGAATTAATGCGCGCATTAAATCAATTATTGCTCTCATTAATTCAATTGATGAGAGCATTAATTCAATTGATGAGAGCAATAATTGAATTGAAGCGCGCATTAATTCATTTGATGAGAGCAATAATTGATTTAATGCGCGCATTAATTCAATTAAAGAGAGCAATAATTGAATTGATGATATCTTCAAATAATTGAAGATATCTTCAATTATTTGAGTTTATGTTAATTTGGCGCTCCATACGTGACATCATAGGAAAATCCGTCCTATATAAACTCGTGTTAGAGAGAACAACGTCACCATTCTCACGATGGAATCACAACAACAAGATGAAATGGTGACTGAGGATTCTTTTGAGGAACACATGTACAATACAATGGTGGAGGTATTGAAGAGCGATCTGGTCCAGACAAAAAGAAAGTTTCGCCGGGCGTGCGAACAAATAGCCCTCCTAAACTACAAGATGTGGGAGGTGCTAAAAAGATATGAAAGAGCCACGGGAATGAACTCTGGACACTAAGTGCATGGTACTGGTGTCACTTTACGTTACACGTCTAACGTCATAAGTTATGGCAAAATATAATCACGAAAGCAACGTCACATTCTAAACAAATTCATTATCTCCTAGCTGTAATATCATAACTAAAGCACATGCATGATTTAATGTTTAAAAATTCAAAATAAATCTTTGTACGTGTATAGTGTACATTCATAAAAATTATGAATTCTTAGAAATACTCCAAAGTATACGTACTGTATATTTCACCGTGCCTACAACAGCAGGCATCTCGTATGAAATAAGGGTACCCGTTTCGGTAGGTGTCGTTTCGCTTCGGTAGATTTCGTTTCAGTTCGATTTCGTTTCGCATTTTACAGGTAACCATCCCATGAAATATGGCTTGCAATTCTTATGAATGACCTCTGAGAAATTTGAACACAGTAAAAAAAAAAATCAGTTTTGGTTTTTTCTAGGATATATACCGCATGGCTAATTGTATGTTTTAATGAATTTCTATATTTTCTTTGTGTTTCTTTCTCTCACATTTATAGCGCGTTTTGCTCTGTACTTTCTCACCACCTCTGATGTTTGTTTATATTCAGTCTGATTGATAGTTTTGGTTTTATTCTACAATGCTAGTCTTAGTTCTCGGCATTTTTGGAGTTTATATATCTATAGAATTCAAGCCTTTCCCTTTGTGGTATTTTCTTTTTCTCATCCACTTTCTGAAATCCATAATGAAATAACAAAAGGTTTTTTGTTTTTAAACTATTATAAATTTAAGCTTTTACAATCGATTTTTTGTTGGGAAAGGGGGGTGGTCGTCATGCAAGTGAAAAATGATTTAATCATAAATTCAAACATTTCCATATTTTTGGAAAAAAAGCTACGAGATTAATTTTGTACAGTGTACATATATGAGCACTTACAGCTTATTTACTAAATCGAAACTTATTACTAGCCTGGAGGCGGTCGGTTAGGGGCGGGATCAAAAGATCGATGTGGGATAAAATTCTAAATTCAAATAGTTATGTGGAAGGGGGGGGGGGGTGTTTAAAAACTCCTGTACGTTTCTGTCATCCGACATCGATCTCGCTCTAGTGGAAAAAAAAACAACCATGGCATAGAAAGTATATGTATAAGTTTGCGCTTTATAAATGAATAAAATGATAATAAAAATAACCGCGGTGAGTTGAAGTGAGAGTTAAAAACCTCTAAATAACATTACATTTTAACGTTTTAATGTCCACTTTCATTTGTGAATAAACAGTAGAAAAGGTATACAGAGTGTTATTTATACTCATATGTTTTACTTGTGAATCGATTAGTTTCAATATACATTGTATATCATATTTAGTTTTGAGGGGGTGGTCTCGTGAAAACTATGTGAATTTAGATTTTTTTTGTCAGACGTTGTACTTTTGATTTAATAATCTTGTTATTCATATGCGGAAATCTTGATTTGTATTCGATAATTTTGATATTTATATGCGAAAATTTTGATTTATATGCGAGAAATCTTCATATTCAGATGCGAAAATTTGTATTTTACTCTACTATATAGAGAAAGAGAGGCTTCCTCTACTTTTCTGGAGTACCAACCCATGTGGGCGAAATATTCCAGGGGCAATCGCTCACAACCGCCAGAGATCACTTGGGTCCTAAATATAACAGTGAGGTTGTTCAACACGTCATTGATACTCTAACAAGATTTTGACATTCAATTCATTTAATTTGTGACATATATGTAAATATCTTTCTTTCATTGGAATGGGGGGGGGGGGGGGGTACATAAGATCTAACACGCTATATATATCCACCGTTCTGGTGCCTGTGCTCACATCCACCTCCTAGGGGATGCTACAGGCTGGTGCATGTTGGAAACTGTAGGAGGGTCCACAATTTGCTCTGTACTTGCTCTTTAAACCAGGTAGCACGCAGGAGACAGGTGAGATGCGCAGAGATCTCTTCCCCCTAAGAACGTGATCACCCGTTTAGGTCCAAACACCTATGTCCACATAGGGCCCCCTGTGTTGCCCCTACGTTGGTAGTCAAACTGGCCGCCTCCCCAGTTCCCCACAAAAATTTGCATGCGACCTTTTCCGCCATATATGTAAATTTGCACCCTGTTTCTGATTACGATTAATAAATATTCAAATTTGTATCACTCTTGTTAATCCAGCTAGCTAAGCAGCCTATGAGGGATTACAGGGCAGCCACCAAAGCTTCGACATAGCTACTGGGTTTATTCAGCATATTAGGGCAAGGTCAACTATTCAATTCAGGCCAAATGTCTCACGGCTGGTAGTGCTGTATATTTATTAAAGTTTAATTTTTAGCTCCTCTAGTTAAATTTAAGACATCCGAGGTCAGGTCATAGTCAATGAAGCCAATTCTTTTATCAATTTTTGAAATTATGCATTTCACCTACAATCAATTTGACTAAATCCATGCGTACATCTAGCATGTGTACATCAACATTATCAAATACGAATAAAATATTATGGAATATAAATCGAGATTTATATATCGAATATAAATAACAAGGTTACCAAATGTAAATAAATAACAAGATTATCGAATATAAATCAAAATTCTCGCATATGAATAACAAGATTATCGAATATGATTAAAGAGTTTCGTATATAAATCAAGATTTGTATAATATTGCAACGTTTTACACACCGTAAGTGTATCTGTTCAATGTTGAATTTTTATATGCATATACATACAGTAGGACATGCAACAAAATATTGTCTGTATAATTGTCATTTGATAAAGTCAATTAAAGTACAACCAGAGTAAAACATATCTATGAGATACACATGCTATAGCTTAAATACCTTGTATACTGGTTTTAAAAATCATTTTAATTTACATCATTTAAAAAAAATAATAGCAACATTTTACGTTCAGCTAAACGTAGGTTGTGTACATTGACGTCGCGTCATTGCGCGACAAAATCACATGGGACATTTATTTGGACATTAAGTATCTTTTCGTTTTCCTAAATGGACGCGGTATAAAATGAAATGTATATTCTATGTAGTAAATTTTATGTACTTTCTGTAAGTTATATTCATTAAAATATTCGCGTTGGAATAATGCTCAGAAATAAGACATAAAATGGTAGAATTGTTTAAAAAGCGCGGTATTTGTAGAATAAGGACATTTCCCTGGACACCGATAAAATCAATCTACTTCGTGGATATACTCAGAATTATATAATACTGGCATACACTGTGCTCCACGATATATGTACATTATAAATGTAACAAGGATAGTCAACATCCCCCTGTATTAGGCATGCTACTGGTCATGATGGTTTGCATTTGCAGTCTATCTACAAACACGGGACACCACTGTCTTTGACATTCTTTAGGTCGCTATATCAATTCTACGAACTGAATGTTTAAAGTTTATGGTTTTTAGATAAGGTCGTCACAATCATACACCAATTCTTACGTTATTTGGGACAAAATCAATCATTTTATTAATCTGTGGATAAAGCGTATGCGTATTTCATGTAACGCGGGACAGCGAAAAATGACGACATTTGCGTGTATATAACTCCGTTATTGCTAATGAGATGCTTGTAAATTATATTTTATATAAGCTATTATCATTATTTATATATTTTCCTTGCCATTGATGTATAAGACTTTAATAATCCACAAAATATACATCTGTGTAAACACAGCGGAAGCATTTTCTAATGCACTTATGAAAGTAACACCAGTACCTAGCTGCAATAATGTAGCCCTATCCAATTTTTTTTTATTCTCCTTAAAAAAAAAAAAAAAAAAATCAGAGAGGGCTACATTATTGCAGCTAACCAGTACCGTGTGCGACGTCGGACCATTCCATTACAGTTACCGCCTACAACTAGCTGTCATAGAAGGTTTCAAGAAAGTTTGTTATGAGTACGCCAAACTGCAGGCCGAAAAAATGCAACGTCTAGAGATGAATATTTTCGGCGAAATTCCTGACGAGGAATAAGTTCAGAGAAGGAAACCTTCCCCAGACCAAATGTCACCAGGCAGACAAACCGCCCTAAGGCGAAGTCAGAAACTGACGGCCCTTTTCAGGGCCATACAAATATTACGAAAAGACACCTCTCAACTCACGGAACGAGATTCTATCATTTTCTTATGGTCACTTTATAGTTGATGAAAGCAAGAAAAAAACACGGGTCGTTTGATTCGCTTTCATAGTCATTACACAAGGTATTAGTATTGAGTCTACTTTAGAAGAATCCTAACGGTGAATTATTAGAAGATGTTCACCATTTGTTTGGGGTGGGTTGAATTTCTGGTGAAAATGGGGATGGGAAAGATCGAATATAAACAATACCCTCGTTTCCAAAGCAATAAGGATGTGGTTTAAACTGTTTTTCTTGGGGGTGGGGAGTATGCTTATCTATAGTTTTGTTTGTTACAGGTTGGCATTTTTTATTTAGAACTTTTCAAAGTTATTAATAATTTGTAAATACATGTATTTATTCAGTATAATAAGAAATTATATACTTTTTTAAACTATAAATGACAAAAAGTATGATTCTAAACAGAAAGTATAAGATAAAACATTATTAACTAATTCTATATTTCATAAACGCAAAGTAAGTTCAGCGATTACGAGGGTTGAACATTCATTGAACCAACGACCCCTATTGGTTAATGAAGTATTCCAATCAAATATAGTTCTATATTAATTGATTAATACCAACACAATATCATATCAATTTTCAAGCAAATGTTTTGTGACGCGTATTGAATCACGTAGCAAGAGATCACATGGTTTGGAAGTTTGTAAATATCAATGGACCGAGGGGTTCTAAATATCGCTTTTTAAATTATAAACGTACAATATTATTAAACTGTTGACTGTACTCAAAATGAATATATATGTATATAATATACGACATTATCTCCACGGAGACCCCCTTTTGATCCTCACCTAGGGCCGCCGCTGGATTGGACACATACCTGTAACAGCACTGCAATTACAAAATCATATACATCTGATAAAACATTATAACAGTGAATTATATTACATAGTACATGTGTAAATAGCAATAGGAAACGTATTGACAGTGATGTATATGTATATGTATATTGTCAAACATGAATTTAATTTCAGTGGTTTATATCAGAAGAAAAATCCATATACATTGTACATATGTAGTTACAGGTACACAATAGTTTTATTGTTTACGCTTTGCTATAGTACTATAGATGACGAGGTACCTAAGTAGTGAGTTGATAGGTCATATAAAAAATGTTACATGCGCTGTAATATATCATGTCACATATTCATAATGTACAGTGGATGCAAAAACCAGTAATGGATTTAAGCCCCCCCCCCCCCCCCTAAAATTTTCAAATTTAAGGTAAATCGTGTTATCTTGTTTAGAATAATGTAAACGATAAAAGAAGCAATATTTTCTCTTACTCTCAGAACAATAAATAACTTAAACGATAAAAGAAGCAATACTTTCTCTCACTCTCAGAACAATAAATAATGTAAACGATAAAAGAAGCAATACTTTCTCTCACTCTCAGAACAATAAATAATGTAAACGATAAAAGAAGCAATACTTTCTCTCACTCTCAGAACAATAAATAACGTAAACGATAAAAGAAGCAATACTTTCTCTCACTCTCAGAACAATAAATAATGTAAACGATAAAAGAAGCAATACTTTCTCTCACTCTCAGAACAATAAATAACGTAAACGATAAAAGAAGCATTACTCTCTCTCACTCTCAGAACAATAAATAACGTAAACGATAAAAGAAGCAATACTTTCTCTCACTCTCAGAACAATAAATCACGTAAACGATAAAAGAAGCAATAATTTCTCTCACTCTCAGAACAATAAATAATGTAAACGATAAAAGAAGCAATAATTTATCTCACTCTCAGAACAATAAATAACGTAAACGATAAAAGAAGCAATACTTTCTCTCACTCTCAGAACAATAAATAACGTAAACGATAAAAGAAGCAATACTTTCTCTCACTCTCAGAACAATAAATAATGTAAACGATAAAAGAAGCAATGATTTCTCTCACTCTCAGAACAATAAATAACGTAAACGATAAAAGAAGCAATACTTTCTCTCACTCTCAGAACAATAAATAACTTAAACGATAAAAGAAGCAATACTTTCTCTCACTCTCAGAACAATAAATAACAAAATCTATTGATTTATTGTATTACTTTTATTGGGAGAACTTATTCAAATTGATTTTCCAAAACCTCTTAAAATTTGTGTCATTTTATTGATTTCCCTCTATCAATAATGACAGAAAATAGCAAGAACTACTACCTAGAAGACATATTTGAAGCCCGATAAAATCTGTAAAATCCAGGAAATTCCGGGGGCTTCGTCCCCTGCCGCCCCCTCCCCTAGGGCTTTGCCCTGGACCTACTGGGGGCCTGAACGCGACCCCAAGCCTAATAAAGTTGCGCCCCTAACCGCTATTCCTGGATCCACCCCTGAAAACCCTCTCTAAATCCTCGCCTAGGGTACCATGGGCCCTTGGTTAGATACATTATACATGTAATGATTATAAAATCATCTATTTCATATATAATTGGTATCACAGTAGAGATATAGGCCTTGTTTTGAAAAAAAGGAGATACTATACTTTTACATGTTCTAAGATGTGTAGTCTATACTTGAAGATTAAAAGTAAAAATAATTCTTTTAAAATGTATGGTATTATTACTTAGAAATCTAAGTAGGATTAATTTGATTTGATTACATTTTAGAATGCATGTGAAATATACAAGGGTCATTACAAAATACGTAGACAATGCCTCCCTCATCCATATGCCGGTATATATATGAAAAATAAAATTCAACTCATTATGGGATTTGGGATCATTAATTTTATCGACGAGCGATGTTTTATTCTATTTGGTCAAATAGTATCCGTGATTTATAATTTTCAAAACAGTATAATCTTTAGCCACGGAACATCGTTACGTCAAAAACACAACTTCACAGCGTCACGTTTCAAAGTTTCTCAACATATTCTCCTCTACATTTCACATACAGCTTGTGGCGCCTTTTAGCTTTATCGTCTAGGTGTCTAACGGACTGCAACTCTCCTTATTTCCGAGAATAGTGAAGACGGTGCCGGAGCTAACATCAAAGATATATGATACCTCCGCAACAGTGACGCGGCCATCATTTTCCATAGCGTTATTTATACGTTTGACAAGGTCTTCACAAACGTTTCGTTTCCCACTGAGACGTTAGAGTCTCTACCAAAAGAAAATCGTCTGTGCCATTTATACGCTTAAGCGCGGCTAACTTTTGACATATTTTCCGCTTCTTCCAGCAATTTAACCTTTTCTATTAAGCCCCTTTCACACATTCACGGACGAGACGCCGGATTGTCGATCCGTGATGGTCCGTGACAATCCGCCATTACCGTGTACAAACCGTGTATGCATTCGGCGTCGTGCGGGACAATCCGGCTTGGCCAAGCCATACCGTGAAAAAAATTAAACATATTTAATTTTTACCCCGGATCGTCCTGTAAGAAAATCCTCCGTATTGATCCGTGTAGGTACCGTGTACCACCGTGTATCAACCGAGAAATTCGTGTATCAACCGAGAAATCCGTGTATCAACCGAGAAGTCCGTGTATCAACCGAGAAGTCCGTGTATCAACCGAAGTAACCGTGTAAAGTCCGGGGTCATCCGTGTACGAAACTTTTCTGCTGAAGAACATGGATGACTACGGTTGGTACACGGATTGTTACCGGTAACTACACGGACAGACACGATACACGCAGGAAAGAGAGACCGTGATAATCCGTGTTATCTTCGTGAAACAACCGTGGATGGACCGGCAGAAACCATGACCTTCCGTACGCTCCGTGATCATGCCGGCAGTGATCGGGAATTTTCCCCGGGACGTACGGGTAGCTACCGTGCTTATCCGTAGAGAAACCGGCGTTTTCCGTATCTGCATCGTGATAAGACCGTGTTGACACCGGCATTACGTCGGATCACCACGGATTACTAACATTTTGCATCCGGCGTCGACCGGCTCATGATCCGTGAATGTGTGAAAGGGGCTTTAGAGATTTTCGGAGTGCGGCACAAAATCTTATGACCATTCACTGCTCCGTGATTTCCCTCGACGTCATATAACGCCAAAACTTCGCTTATAAATTGACGTAAACATTTTCTACTAGAACGTTTAAATATTCTGTTTCAGCGCCATTTCTGAGAGAATGTGGCAATTAACATTGCAGGCTACATTTTTGTAACTGATAAAACTTTACCTGGCGCTGTGAAGTCATTTTTCGGTTTTAAATATTTTCTGATATATCGTAACATATCTAAATATGAGGTTCAGAAAAATAAGTTATGGCAAAAGTCTACGTATATTTTAATGACCCCCGTATTTTAAATATCATACAGTTGGATTACAATGACAAATATTATGCAAGTGCCTGTGTATAACCATCCTTTTCCCCTGGCTTTGACACCCCCACCATATCCACCATGTGTGACAGTATGTTGTTTCACGAATAAAAAAAAATAAAATTAACATACTGAAAAAGACTTGAGTTGTAATTAAAACCCTTTTAAAATTTATTACTTTATTCTAGCTGCCACCATAAGAAAAGATTTTATTGCCTTATCAATGAATACCCCCCCCCCCCCCCCCACACACACACTCCCCT
Source organism: Ostrea edulis (assembly GCF_947568905.1). Lineage (NCBI taxonomy): Eukaryota > Metazoa > Mollusca > Bivalvia > Ostreida > Ostreidae > Ostrea > Ostrea edulis. The sequence goes on along the minus strand of NC_079172.1, from coordinate 5,578,231 downwards.
GAAAACAACATTGAAAAAAACCCCAGTTTCTTTAACAATTAATATTTCCTAAACATAACCTTTTTAAAATCAAACTTGCTTTTAGTCGAACTAGATATTTCAATATAATTGAATTTGAATTTAGTTCTACACCTAGTATAATATATATATAATTATATTTACGTATCGCATCAAATTCTAAAGTGAATTTTTAAAGAGTTCGATATGCATAAAAGGTTTGCCTCATTTGGGATGAATTGATGTAAAAATTCGCACATTTCCGATATCCTGCGGATTACCATTAAACCCGAAGATATGCAGCGGGCAATAAAGATTGAAGCAGAACCAATGAAAACTAAAGTGAAGTTTACGACTAATAGGAAGAGAAATTAATAGATTTATTTCATTATGCTTGAATGGAATTAAAAGGTCATCTTATGATTAATCTAAATGTTGAGATGCAAGTATTTAGTTTAGAAATAAACTGCCAGAAATCTCGCCTATTAAGGATTGGAGTGCTGCAGTCACTAAGTCTCTGCTAGTTAAAATAAAATTAAATACAAGATGTTTAACTTGTTGACTTTATAAGATCATGAAATATCGTTGTTTTATACATACCACAATCCCTTTTGTAAGTACACACATGCGCATAATTTCTTTCAATTGAGCTTGGTGAATTATACTGAAATTATTTTCTTTTGTTGGAATGATGAATAATTATGAGGTAATCGGGATAAGAAGACGGTATTTGAATAGTATTCTTTCTGACGATTCCAACAGCACAAGAAATTCGTTTTGAATTAAGAGAGAATTAATTGAGATTTCATAAAGGATTCATTTTGAATGAATTATATCGCGAGGTTGCATTTCACTGACAAGGTGCTTGTCAGGTTACAAAACTTCGCGAAATTTTGATTTTGGTACGGTTGATACATGTAAGTTGATAAAAGAACTGAGTTTAATGGTGATGTGAAATGAAGAGAATGAATTTGTAAAGAGCGATATTCTGTATCGGACGTCACAACATGCAAAAAAAAAAAAAATAATAATAATATAATAAAATATTATCATATACTTAGGGTGTTGATGTTATATTTCAATCGAGATTAATGTACCAAAGAAACAGTATCATATGTTAAAGGGGCATGGACACGATTTGAGCTGAAAATTTTAAAATTTTATTTTTCCATTTTTATTGTTTGCAATGAGATGTGCCAAACACTAGAAACTGCTTTAAGCGAACTTTTACTTGTATATTCTATCAATGTAAACAAAAACAAGGCACGAGCCTTGTTTACATAACAAGGAATTGTGAGCTTTGTATCTCTTATGTACCTTGAGAACTGATATTCAAATTTTCGCTAGCCATTAGAAATACCTTCGTTAAGCATTCTAAACATTAGAAGTGGAAAAATAGAATTTGAAAATTTTCGGCTCATATCGTGTCCATGTCCCTTTAAGTATATTTGTACACGTACATGTGCGTTAAAGGCGTTTTACCACGGGGGTGGGGGTGGGGGATATAAACCACATGTGTCGTTCCCATTCTCTACCTACTGGTGTCACAGGTCGCCGAAATTTAAAAATTGTTCCTATACAAACGTTTAAATTAGCCTCATTAATTCATGTTACATAATTTTAAGGTAAAATTCTTTTACCCTTGTAAGCGAATTCCCGAGATTTTGATCTAGATCTAAGTAAAGCATTTTGTCCGATCTTTGGTGTTATCTTAGCTACATTGATCATTCCAATTCTTAAATTCCGTTCCGTTCTGTGTTTTAGCAACACCCTCATCAGACCAACAAGAATGTGTTTGGAATCATAGGAGAACATTGAATTTCATGAGATCAGATGATGCTGTGAGTCGTGTATGAGAAAATTTATCAGATGATTAAAAGCTTATTTATGCCGTAATATTTCTATATTATCGTAGGCAGAAAAACATGTGTTTTATATCAAGCTACATAAGTTATACACTTTATGCAAAGTATGCAATATAACTCAGTCGGATTAAAAAGTAATCAAGCTATTTTCCTATTTAATTATATATTCTCCGAGTCGGATAATGAATGCCTCATTTCGAAATATTCGTTATCATTATACAATTATTTTAAGATATAATTACTAGTATATGTGAATTTAATAATGTTTCACTAAATACAAGTATTTTAAGATATAATTACTCAACAGCAGTTTCGTTTGCCGTTCCGCGTTTTAGCGAAACCAAATGGAGGTGATCTTGGTGGAGTTCCAGTGCCAACTATAGTCACAAAAGTAAAACTATAGTTCACCCGAACGTGCTTTAGTCTGCCGGAAGTGAACAAGTCTAGTAGAAAATTACCAACTATTCTATCACGTACTAACGGCCTAGTTCAAAGATGGCGGACAAAATGTGAAAAGTAGTTTGAGCACGTTAGCAGAGATTAAATTTTGAGAAATATATGACAGAAATCACAAAGAGGTGCATGTTTTCAGTTATTTTAGTCGATTTTAGTCATTTAGGTCCACGCTTTACCATTTACTCGCGTCCAAAGCATGGTAAAATTCAACAATCGATATCGACATTTGTCGTTCTCCACTTGGAGAGCAAGCTTAATAAATGCAGTAAAAGAATATTCTAAATTAAATTATTCATAATTTTGGGAAACTTTTCGATCCCGAATAAACGGTTATCGAGAAACAAGCTGTAGCTAGTAGATTTATGTTGGTACATCTGTGATTCTTCAACGCCATCATCGAAAACTACTTTGCAAATTCACTGTAGTAATTACGGGTTATGTGAGAGTTCACTGAAATTTGGGAAATTCTTCTGTTCGAAATAATCACACGATTGTTAAATTCAAAATTTATTGTCACAGAAAATTCAAATATAAGTTCTACTCATGATTCCGATATACAGACCGAAAAATAAAAGCTTCTTAACAGTTTGAATAAAATTTTAGAACTGTCCTTGCAAATTTACACATGTTTCAACTTTGACAGGTCCACCTACTTGGATTCTAGATTAACCAATGAAATAAATTAAGCAAAGTTCCAAATTCAGGGGAAAGCTCTATGACATTAATTTACAACAGTAAAATGAGTGAGAGACAGGCATAACCAAATCAAAGACACGCAGTCCCAAGATTTGATCATAAATTTGATAACTGCAGACTCCAATTTCAACTGCGACCGTGAATCAGGAAAGATGTGTCAAAGTTGATGATTGCTATCACGTGTGAAACTGCTTTCGCTAAAGATCGAACATCAAATAAAACAATTAAATTTCAATTATAAATTTAGAAATTCTTCTACCAAGTCTAAAAGGAATAAAGTAACAATGATTTTTAGAATCCCTACATATACATAAATACAACATGACAATTCCACAACTGATTTGTTGCAGACAGCCATGTTTTTATTTCTGAACTCAATTAAACTTTGTTCGCGTGCACTAGTTCACTAGACATGTTAAGGAGGTATGCTACACCAGATAAAGTAGACGAAAAGTGGAGGATATGTCAAACAATATTTTGGAGTTGAAATTTTTCAAATTCACTTTATTTTGTCAAAAATACAGTTTTAGTAAAAGATAATCTGGAGGAAAAAAATGAAAACCCCTGCTGTACTTGAACCTGTGACCTACAGTTTAGCAGCCGCTATGCTACATGCATCTTCCTGAGCTACTCGGCTATGTATCTAAATTGAAAATTAAAAGTCAAATATTGCTGATATTGATTTTTCCTCCATGTTTTTAAAGGAAATAAGTCATTATGACGATGTAGAGTACCTCCATAACGCGCGAACTCCACCCTTATGTATTGCGGATAAATATTGCGACAAGTAGTACGGACCCTGAAGAGTGCTGCTACACCTCCAAAGCGTTTTGTTTCGTTCCGGGCAAATCGTTCACCGTTCCGTGCAGATCGTTCATCGTTTCGTGCAAACCGTTCAGCGTTCCGTGCAAATCGTTTCGTGCAAGAATCGTTCCGTGCATGATGAAGCCACGCCCATAGAAACGTGCAGATCGTTAAAACCACGCTCTTAGAAACGTATAGACCGAGCAAGTCATTTCGGCATGGGATGTAGGACAGGTAAACATTGTTGGGAATTTGAAAAATTATTTCAAAATGTCTATAAGATAATCCGATACCACTTTCTCGCCCTTGGTAGTTTCTAGCAAGTGCAGAGACATGTAATATCTCTGCCCTCGTTATTTTTTATTAGGGTCTTCCGTCTTCAGCGGAAGACCCTTCTATTATTCTATTGTTGATTTTTCACTTTTCTTATTATTAAGGTCTTCCGTCTCCTGCGGAAGACCTTACTATTATTGTTCGCGTTCTTCTTCTTCATTATTATTATTAAGGTCTTCCGTCTCCTGCGGAAGACCTTACTATTATTGTTCGCGTTCTTCTTCTTCATTATTATTATTATTATTATTATTTTCCTTGGTAGTACACGCGTTTTTCTCAGCCATTTCTCGATCGATTTTCACGAATTTTTCAGGAAAGATGTCTTTTGGTGACGAGACTTTGCTTGCAAAATTTCGTGCTTGACGTCACTTCCGGTCAGGAGTTATCTCTCTTTTAGTGACTTTTTGAAGGGCCTTGTTGTCCACACATCTCCTCCGTCAGTTTTGAAGCTAGAGTCTTGAAATTTCTACACAAGATAGAGTAAACATTTTAGAAGATTTGTGGGGGATTCGATTTTACCGGAGGCGATTTGCCTAAACGCTCGCCTGGACCTGAAAAAATGGATGCCAAAATTTTTCGCCGATTTCGGCGATTTTTGACCTTTGATCTCCAATATCTTTTTTCTTGCAAATATTTTGTTAAGACATGTAGAACAAAAGTTGTGCACATTTACGAGATCTTTTCGAAAATATCAAGATTTAGGGGCTAGTCCCTTCAATTAGGGATCTAGAAGGGCTCAAAGTCTAGATCAAATATCTCAAAAATCGTTAATATTTTGGTATAAGTCAAAGAACAAAAAATGTTCATCTCAACAATCCAAATCTATTCATATAAAAATTCAGGTCATATGTTACGTAATAAGGGATTTTAAGGGCCAAAACCATAAATTTTCTACCCCTTGTATCTCGAAAACGACAAATATTTTGAAAAGCAATAAAGAACAAAAGTTGTTCAGAATGATGATCTGAACAATATGCATATTTCGTTTTTACCCTATGTGGCCCCGTTAGGGAGCTACAGTTTGGCCCCTAAATATTTCTTGTAGAGATAACTCGAGAACGGTAAAGAATTTCTAAATACTTGTTGAGCAAAAAATGTTTAAAATGACAAGGCCTTTCTTACGATATCAAGCAAAACGGGCTGGCCCTTTAAATTAGGGGTTCAGAAGGGTCCAAATGTTTTTGAGAATATCTCAGAAACTATTAATATTTTATAATAAGTTGTAGAAGCGGAAATGTTCATCTCAACGAGCTTGATCTTATCAAATCAAAAAGTAGGTCATATGTTACGTAATTAGAGATTTTAAGATTTTAATTAACAAGATTTTAAATATTTGATGCCTCATATCTTTAAAACGACATATTTTTTGAAAAGCATTATTGAACAAAAGTTGTTCAATGTGTCATAACCTATCGATCAATATCAAAAAATGGGTCTGTGGGCCTCATGGCTCGCCTGTAGAGTCGATTTTTGTCGATATCAGTCGATTTCAAAAACTTGTAACTGGTAAATATTTTGTAAGGACATATTGAACAAAAGTTGTTCAGTTTATCGAGATCTATCGATTGATATCAAGAAATAGGCCTATGGTCCTAATGGCTCGCCTGTAGAGTCGATTTTTTGTCCATATCGGTCGATCTCAATAACTTTTTACAGGTAAATATTTTGTAAAGACATATAGAACTAAAGTTGTTGAGTCTATAGAGGGCTAACAAATGACATCAAGAAATAGTCCCGCGGACCTTATGGCTCGCCTGGAGAGTCGAATTTCAAACGAATTTCACCGCAACTTTGCTTCAGAAGCTTATGATATGAAAAATTGATTATATCTAAAGTGTCTTAAAGTCGGAAACTAAATTGGGACTCATTTGTCTTTTTTTTTTTTTTTTTTTTGAACTCCGAGTGCATCAACAAATCGGACGGAAGACCTACTCGTTGCTCGCAACGAGATCGTGTCTAGTTATTATTATTATTATTATTATTTTCCTTGGTAGTACACGCGTTTTTCTCAGCCATTTCTCGATCGATTTTCACGAAATTTTCAGGAAAGATGTCTTTTGGTGACGAGACTTTGCTTGCAAAATTTCGTGCTTGACGTCACTTCCGGTCAGGAGTTATCTCTCTTTTAGTGACTTTTTGAAGGGCCTTGTTGTCCACCCATCTCCTCCGTTAGTTTTGAAGCTAGAGTCTTGAAATTTCTACACAAGATAGAGTAAACATTTTAGAAGATTTGTGGGGGATTCGATTTTACCGGAGGCGATTTGCCTAAACGCTCGCCTGGACCTGAAAAAATGGATGCCAAAATTTTTCGCCGATTTCGGCGATTTTTGACCTTTGATCTCCAATATCTTTTTTCTTGCAAATATTTTGTTAAGACATGTAGAACAAAAGTTGTGCACATTTACGAGATCTTTTCGAAAATATCAAGATTTAGGGGCTAGTCCCTTCAATTAGGGATCTAGAAGGGCTCAAAGTCTAGATCAAATATCTCAAAAATCGTTAATATTTTGGTATAAGTCAAAGAACAAAAAATGTTCATCTCAACAATCCAAATCTATTCATATAAAAATTTAGGTCATATGTTACGTAATAAGGGATTTTAAGGGCCAAAACCATAAATTTTTTACCCCTTGTATCTCGAAAACGACAAATATTTTGAAAAGCAATAAAGAACAAAAGTTGTTCAGAATGATGATCTGAACAATATGCATATTTCGTTTTTACCCTATGTGGCCCCGTTAGGGCGCTACAGTTTGGCCCCTAAAAATTACTTCTAGAAATAACTCGAGAACGGTAAAGAATTTCTAAATACTTGTTGAACAAAAAATGTTTGAAATGTCATGACCTTTCTTACGATATCAAGCAAAAGGGGCTGACCCTTTAAATTAGGGGCCCAGAAGGGTCCAAAGGTTTATGAGAATATCTCAGAAACTATTAATATTTTGTAATAAGTCATTGAAGCGGAAATGTTCATCTCAACGAGCTTGTTCTTATCAAATCAAAAAGTAGGTCATATGTTACGTAATAAGGGATTTTAAGGGCCAAAATCAGACGCCTCATATCTTGAAAACGACAACTATTTTGAAAAGCATTATTGAACAAAAGTTGTTCAGAATGATAATCTAAACAATATGTACATTTCGTTTTTTCCCTATGTGGCCCCGTTAGGGAGCTACAGTTTGGCCCCTAAATATTTCTTGTAGAGATAACTCGAGAACGGTAAAGAATTTCTAAATACTTGTTGAGCAAAAAATGTTTAAAATGACAAGGCCTTTCTTACGATATCAAGCAAAACGGGCTGGCCCTTTAAATTAGGGGTTCAGAAGGGTCCACATGTTTTTGAGAATATCTCAGAAACTATTAATATTTTATAATAAGTTGTAGAAGCGGAAATGTTCATCTCAACGAGCTTGATCTTATCAAATCAAAAAGTAGGTCATATGTTACGTAATTAGAGATTTTAAAGGCCAAAATCGTAAATATTTGACGCCTCATATCTTTAAAACGACATATTTTTTGAAAAGCATTATTGAACAAAAGTTGTTCAATGTGTCATAACCTATCGATCAATATCAAAAAATGGGTCTGTGGGCCTCATGGCTCGCCTGTAGAGTCGATTTTTGTCGATATCAGTCGATTTCAAAAACTTGTAACTGGTAAATATTTTGTAAGGACATATTGAACAAAAGTTGTTCAGTTTATCGAGATCTATCGATTGATATCAAGAAATAGGCCTATGGTCCTAATGGCTCGCCTGTAGAGTCGATTTTTTGTCCATATCGGTCGATCTCAATAACTTTTTACAGGTAAATATTTTGTAAAGACATATAGGACTAAAGTTGTTGAGTCTATAGAGGGCTAACAAATGACATCAAGAAATAGGCCCGAGGGCCTTATGGCTCGCCTGGAGAGTCGAATTTCAAACGAATTTCACCGCAACTTTGCTTCAGAAGCTTATGATATGAAAAATTGATTATATCTAAAGTGTCTTAAAGTCGGAAACTAAATTGGGACTCATTTGTCTTTTTTTTTTTTTTTTTTTGAACTCCGAGTGCATCAACAAATCGGACGGAAGACCTACTCGTTGCTCGCAACGAGATCGTGTCTAGTTATTATTATTATTCTTTTTTTTTCTCCTTACCGATTTTTGTGCAGAAGATTTCTCGGAGATGGCTGGATCGATTTACTTCAAATTTTTAGGGTTGATGCGTTGCCATTTGAAGTTTGTACCGCCGTTTCAATTTTTCGAAAATCACTTCCGGTTGGGAGTTATCCCCCTTTTATCGATTTTCAGATGACCATTTTGTCCAGACAAAAACTCAAAAACGATAAAAGTTAGAGTGCTGAAATTTTCAGTGATGTTAGACGACATGTTGTAGTTGTGCACCTGGGTTTTCAAAATTTCCGAAAGTGCCTAGTATGGAAGCTCGGTAGGGGTCGAAAATGGATTTTAAAAAAGTGTACAAGTTTTTTCCACGTTTTAAATCATAACTTTTTACTCGTAAATATTTTGTTTAGACATATATAACAAAAGTTGTACAGTTTATTGAGATCTTTCGTGCCATATCAAGAAATGGGCCCATGGGCCTCATGGATCGCCTGAACCATTGGATTTCTGTTACAATGATTAACTTTTTTCTCACGAAACTTTTGATAAGACATGTAGAATAAAAGTTGTTCAATTTTGCAAGATCTATCTAATGATATCTACAAAAAGGCCTCCGGGCATCATAGCTCGCCTGAACAGTCGAATTTGTAACACAATTAATAGCATTAATAACTTTTTTCTCGAGAAACTTTTGACAAGACATGTAGAACAAAAGTTGTTCAGTTTCGCAAGCGTTAACTAACGATGTTAAGAAATAGGCCTGCAGGTCTCATGGCTCACCTGAACAGTTGGGTTATTGTTGCAATCTATAACATTTTTGTCAAGAAACTTTTAATAAGACATCTAGAACAAAAGTTGTTCAGATTTGCAAGATCTTTCGAACAACATTATAAAAAAGGCCAACGGGCCTCATGGCTCGCCTGAAGAGTTTGCTTAGTGTCACAATCGATAACTTTTTTCTGGAGAAACTTTTTATAAGACATGTAGAACAAAAGTTGTTCAGTTTCGCAAGTGTTAACCTAACGATGTTATGAAATAGGCCTGCGAGTCTCATGGCTCACCTGAACAGTTGGGTTATTGTTGCAAGCTATAACATTTTTCTCAAGAAACTTTTAATAAGACATCTAGAACAAAAGTTGTTCAGTTTTGCAAGATCTTTCGAACAACATCATGAAAAAGGGGAACAGGCCTCATGGCTCGCCTGAACAGTTTGATTAGTGTCACAATCAATAACTTTTTTCTCGAAAAACTTTTGATAAGACATGTAGAACAAAAGTTGTTCAGGTTTGCAAGATTTTTCAAATGATATCAAAAAAGAGGCCCACGGGCCTTATGACTCGCCTTAACAGCCTGATAAATGTCGCAATAAATAACTTTTTTCTCAAGAAAATTTTAATAACACATGTAGAACAAAATTTGTTCAGTTTTGCGAGATATATCTAGAATGATATTTTAAAAAAATAGGCCTCCGGGCGACATGACTCGCCTGATCAGTCGAATTTGTATCGCAGTAAATAACATTATTAACTTTTTTGTCGAAAAAAAAGGCTGACCCCTTTAACTAGTGGCCGAGAACCGCAGAGATTCTTTAATTTATAGCACTTAAATGATCAATATTTGTAAAACATTACCGAAGCTAAATTGTACGTCTAGACAATATATTTGTATCATTATTTATGAACGAAAATCCCAGTCAAATTCTTATCTCATCACATCTAAAATTGGATGGAAGACCCACTCGTTGCTCGCAACGAGATCGCATCTAGTTTTATTTTTATTTTTTTATTTTTATTATCATTATTATTTTTTTGTATATAGGGATAATTTATTTGTCTTTTTAAATTTTTATCAACAAGTTTCTCTTTTTAAATAAAATATATTTTCATCAAAATCGTTTATTGGAACTATCAGGGATCTATATATACCATGTTAGTATATAGGTCCCTGGAACTATCTGCATAATGCAAAGACCGACCTGTGTAGAACTTGTATATTCTACGCAAATTCCAAGGTCCCCCTCCCTTTTTTGCCACAATAGAGGTCAGCTAATCCGGGTATTTGAAATTAACATTTGTACAGAAGGTTTCGAAATCGGCGGGGGCAAATGAAATATGACAAAAGAGGTGTTTATATCTTTTGTCTCTCAAAACTGATTGTCGTTCCGTGCAAGAATCGTTTCGTACCGTTCCGTGCAAGTGGTGTATTAGTACGCTTCCGGGTCTGCACCGGTTGTTATCTTCATAGAGGGATACTAACAATTGTGAAATTATCTTTTTTCATTCAATGGATAAATTTCAGTATTTCACTGTTGAAAATGTGATAAAAGGAAACATTGGCTACTTATACTTAACAGACTCCTTTTGACGTCTGCGTCAATTTAGACGACCCAAAATGGATTCCCTGACAGATTACTCCTAACTGTCATTGGTTGTTTATTAATCGGACTTGTCATCGTGGTCAATGTGTCACAATGAATTTCTAATGACCTGTTAATTGCTGTGTAGAACGTTAATCGATACACACAGGTATTTAATGTTCTTGATTGACCAGTGGACCCACCCCCCTCCTTTTATATTCAATGATGGATGCAGCATTTCTTTGATCTTTGCACAGTTTCCATGGGAAGTATTGTTAATTTACATAAAGCTGTTAAATGAACGTCTTATAGTCTTAACTCTTGTCGTCTGCTGCAAGGATTTGCAAAAATGACAAGACAATTTCAAATATTGAGTAGAACACCAAACGAGGATTTCCACTGGGATCGGGGATTTAAAGAAGTTAGTTCCTGAGCTTTTGAGCACAACTGCGCAGGATGCTACAACTAAGTATTTACTTGGTTCAGTACTTATCCCATTGGTGCAAACATATTACACATCTATTACTGAACCCTATCCAGTTGAAAAAAAATGTGTTAATTCAAATTTTGAAAGGGTTTTGCAGGAACTATATTTTTTTGGCGGAAGTATTAATTTATCAAAACGTTTTAAATCTGTGTGATATTACATTTTCTGTTTCATTATATCTTCTATTTTTATACACTGTAGCATTGCGACCCAATCTGATTAAAACCAGATCCTGAGATCCACTCACTTAGATCGCTACATTAGGTAGCGATCAAAGTGAGCGGATCTCAGGATTTGGTTTTAATCAGATTGCATTGCGACCCCGGCTTATTTTTTTCACTATCCTAATTCTCCTTCAACGTAGAAATCAAAAATACACTTCCTCAAAAATTGACATTACTCTAAATGTCAGGTGCGAACCTCTTTAATTAAACTTTGGAATTAATTAGACTTTGGAATTTGATTAGATCTACAATTTGATTCATTCTTAAATTCTTTTCAAGTGTTCATAGTAAGTTCGTGAAAACGAGTTTGAAATAAAAGGTTTCCACTAGATGTACAAAGATCGAGACCTTGATTCGAAACTTCTTTATTAAGAATAACTCTCTCTCTCTCTCTCTCTCTCTCTCTCTCTCTCTCTCTCTCTCTCTCTCTCTCTCTGTATATTAAAGGGGCATTAGCTGTCTCTTTGTCAATTGAATTCATGAAAAGTGCTAGATATGTCGTGTACTTCAGTAATGATATCAGTGTAGTGAAATTCCGTTGATCAAGTTAATCATATGCAAATTAGATAATCAAGGTTGAATTATTCTTTTTTAATCATATGTTATCTCCTGTGTTCGGACAATGTTCCAAACGTTAAGATGATCTAGATCTGACTCAGCAGATTTAGGGAAACTATATAAAGCGGTCTTATTCAAGATCGGTTGTTCATTCTGGAAGAAGTCGTCGTATAGTGAAGACGTGCTTGGAGGTAAGGTATTTATGACTACTCATTTGCGGTGTCTCAAATTGCTGAAGACGGACCATTTGGGTATCATAAATTCTTGCTGAATAAAAAGGAGCAAAGTGTATTAATGGGGTGTTTGAAACCCAGTGTTTAGAAATAGGTCTGGGAGCTAAGGCTCAAATGTAAGTTTCAGACCTAGGCTCAGAGCACAGAGCGATAACAGAGAAAAACCAGATAAATATAGAAGATCAGTTTAAATCATTGTGTTGTTGATTATTATTGATTCTGTTCTATTATTTTATTTAAATCCAATCAGTAGAATACGCCAAGTAGCGTAAGGAAAATTATATATATATCTACTTCATTCGTGGTCGAACCTACAAAACACATTACACATTTTTGGTGGCAGCGGTGGGATGATCTAAATCCCTTGTTATTTAAGAAGCACAATTAACATTATTTAAAGTTTGTCTGAGAAATATTAGGATTAGGTCTTAAACCATGGATGAGGTTGACAAAGAGATAAGTTATCTTGAAGAGAAAATTAAAGAGTTCTCAAACGAAAGTATGCGTTTAAAAGAAAAAGAGAGACAGAAAGCATCTACACCAATAACGAATAGAGATTCTGGCATTGGTGCCTCAGAACAAGTGAATAGTTCTGAACCCATACGAGAGTTTGGAGGTGCAAGACCTAAAGTAAGGGTTGAGGCTGAAACAGAAACTGATTTGGACTACATCAGTGATAGAACACATAGACCAGCTTCAGACCATGCGCTTTATTTTGAAACACCGAGAAATGTTCCAAGCAATGTTACTACACGTAGGTTTAGAGACAATAGATTTGAAACACTTGATGTTCGGGACCGCATGAGAAAAGATGAAAAGTCTAGTAAGCTGAAACCCGCAACTTATGACGGAACGACGTCGTGGTTAGACTATAAGTCGCATTTCAATGCATGCGCTTGCTTGAACCACTGGTCGGAGGAAGAAAAGGGAATGTATCTGGCCGTGTCATTAAGAGGTCTAGCACAGGATGTGCTTGGAAACCTCCCAGAATATCTTCAAATTGATTTTAAAGAGTTGTGCAGGTCCCTGGAAGAACGCTTTTCACCAGCTAATCAGACAGAACTGTACAGGGCACAACTAAAGGAGAGACGGCAGAAAGCATCTGAAACAATAACCCAGCTGGGCCAAGACATTAGACGACTCACACGCCTGGCATACCCAACAGCTCCAGGAGATGTGTGTGAAACACTGGCGAAAGAATATTTTATTGATGCACTTGTAAGTTTTGAAATGCGTCTGAGAATTAAGCAGTCACGACCTCAGAACCTAAATGATGCCATTAGACACGCTGTGGAGCTGAATGCTTTTATTGGGACAGAACGCAGAAGGAATGAAGAGAGTGGGTTCGTTCGAGAAGCAGGAGGCGATAATGCTTCCTATGAATCTAACAGCAGTAGTTTAGAAGACTCTATAAAATCAATAAAGGAGATGCTGCTGAGCCTACAGACAGATGTGAATAAGATGAAAACTGAGCAACAGAAGCCTCGTACTTACCATACTTCTTACAACACACCTCGGAAGTTTGAAGAAAAGAAGCAGGGAGTTGGCTCTTCCAAAAAGTGTTTCAACTGCGGTAAGCCTGGGTACTTCAAGAAGGATTGTAGATCCAGAATCAAGAGTAAGACTAATGCTCAGCAAGGACACTCTGACTCATTGAGCAAAAGCAAAAGTGGCAGAACCATTGAAACAGGGAAAGAGAGTTCTGGACAATTTAAAATGGCTATCAATAATGAGAGCAAGTCAAAAGAAAAACAAAGGTTGCATTGAAATCCACAAAAAGTCCAATGAACCAGGCATGTACATTCGTGGTACCATTAATGATGTACCTGTCATGACATTAGTTGACACTGGTGCCACGGTTACACTCATTTCGCGCAGTGTTTGATGCCATCTGCATGAAACATGACTTGGAACTGAATGAGACGAACCAGAACATTTTATCAACCTCAGGAACACCTCTCAATGTACATGGAAAAACAGTTGGTAGGCTTAAATTTGGCAAGAAAGTGATATATCAAGCAGTTATAGTTGTGGATATAACTGTTGATGTTGTTCTAGGCTGCAGGGGTCGAAATTAACTTTTTCTACCACAGGCTAATTTTAGCCTGTGGGTAAAAAATCCACAGACTAAAATGAAAACCTACAAGCTAAAATGAAAATAATGAAGCAGTGCTCTTTTTATATATATATTTTTTTCAATCAATGACCTTCCCCATCATTACTGAGCCTAGTGGGTCAACAGGCAGCGTTTGGACAAGACACTAAGTTACGTAAGTCATATGGTGCAATGTCTAGGTCTCTTGATTATCGCACCTCTAACAGTCTAATCCACGACTTGTTTACCGCATGTCTAGATCCAGTCTTCCAATTTCATGCCACATCAGGGTTGTCACTAGTGATTTTTTAAAGTGAATACAGGACTCATGGTTTTATAAGCAGCACGATCACGAGTCCTATGACTTTTTTGATAATCGTCGACACGGTGAGAAATGCACGTCACTACAACCCGACCTCAATATGACAATAAATTTAGATATGAAATTCTCATGATTCTGATAAAAATAACTACCGGAAGACTTGGTAAAACATAGATTCCGATATTTTTTGTAGATAAATGAATAACAAAAACATCATACTTGGAATTATTCAATTTAATCACCCCTATAGGTGAACAGGACTCGTGGCACATGTCGATATGCGATGCCCGATCTCTAAAGCATTTGTTTGACTCCGAGTTTCTTAAAAAAGCATAAAAGAAAAAATCCGGATAAAAACGGTTATTGAAATCGGTCGTTCATGTAAGCGTTTATATGATTCAGAGTTCAAGTTTGAGAGAAGCGAATAGCGCATCACCGTATAAAACGGATACGATACGATCACAGTTTGTAAATCACCACTCGCTAAGATTTTCGAGTGTCCATTATTTTTACTCGCTATTTTTCAAATGTACTCGCATTTTGCGAGTATTTCTCGCTAATTTCGAGCCCTGACTTTACTGAATGAAAATACTCAAAGTATTTGAGGAGATAGTGCCAGTTCAACGAGCCTATTTCATCAGTTTTAGAGTAGTATTTTCGTCAAGATCGGTCTATTCCGGCCAGGTTTTTCAATATACCTCATTAATTTATTTCCAATATTTTTATATATTCTAAAGGCCCTGTATTCACAAATGTGCGTAAACTTTACTGAATGAAAATACTCAAAGTATTATAGGAGATAGTGCCAGTTCAACGAGTCTATTCCATCACTTTTATAGTGGTATTTTTGTCGAGATTGGTCCATTCTGGCCAGGTTTTTCAATATACCTCATTAATTTATTTCAAATATGTTTAAATATTCTAATGGCCCTGGTTTCACAGATGTGCGGAAACTTTACTGAATGAAAATACTTAAAGTATTTGAGGAGATAGTGCCAGTTCAACGAGTCTATTTCATCAGTTTTAGACTAGTATTTTTGTCGAGTTCGGTCCATTCCGGCCAGGTTTTTCAATATACCTCATTAATTTATTTCCAATATTTTTATATATTCTAATGGCCCTGGTTTCACAGATGTGCGGAAACTTTACCGAATGAAAATACTCAAAGTATTATAGGAGATAGTGGCAGTTCAACGAGTCTATTCCATCACTTTTATGGTAGTATTTTTGTCGAGATTGGTCCATTCCGGCCAGGTTTTTCAATATACCTCATTAATTTATTTCCAATATTTTTATATATTCTAATAGCCCTGGTTTCACAGATGTGCAGAAACTTTACCGAAGGAAAATAGTCAAAGTATTTGAGGAGATAGTGCCAGTTCAACGAGTCTATTCCATCACTTTTAGAGTAGTATTTTTGTCGAGATTGGTCCATTCCGCCCAGGTTTTTCAATATACATCATTAATCTATTTCCAATCTTTTTACATATTCTAATCGCCCTGGTTTCACAGATATGCAGAAACGTTACCTAAGGAAAATACTCAAAGTATTTGAGGAGATAGTGCCAGTTCAACGAGTCTATTTCATCAGTTTTAGAGTACTATTTTTGTCGAGTTTGGTCCATTTCAGCCAGGTTTTTCAATATACCATACCTCATTAATTTATTTCCAATCTTTTTATATATTTTAATAGCCCTGGTTTCACAGATGTGCGGAAACTTTACTGAATGAATATACTCAAAGTATTTGAGGAGATAGTGCCAGTTCAACGAGTCTATTCCATCACTTTTGTATTAGTATTTTTGTCGAGATTTGTCCATTCCGGCCAGGTTTTTCAATATACCTCATTAATTTATTTCCAATCTTTTTATATATCCTAATAGCCTTGGTTTCACAGATGTGCGGAAACTTTACTGAATGAAAATACTCTAATCATTTGCAGAGATAGTGCCAGTTCAACGAGTCTATTCCATCACTTTTAGAGTAGTATTTTTCTCGAGATTGGTCCATTCCGGCCAGGTTTTTCAATATACCTCATTAATTTATTTCCAATCTTTTTATATATTCTAATCGCCCTGGTTTAACAGATGTGCGGAAACTTTACTGAATGAAAATACTCAAAGTATTATAGGAGATAGTGCCAGTTCAACGAGTCTATTCCATCACTTTTATATTAGTATTTTTGTCGATATTGGTCCATTCCGGTTAGGTTTTTCAATATACCTCATTAATTTATTTGCAATCTTTTTATATATTTTAATAGCACTGGTTTCACAGATGTGTAGAAACTTTACTGAATGAAAATACTCACAGTATTAGAGGAGATAGTGCCAGTTCAACCAGTGTATTTCATCAGTTTTAAAGTAGTATTTTTGTCGAGATCGGTCCATTCCGGCCAGGTTTTTCAATATACCTCATTAATTTATTTGCAATCTTTTTATATATTTTAATAGCACTGGTTTCACAGATGTGTAGAAACTTTACTGAATGAAAATACTCACAGTATTAGAGGAGATAGTGCCAGTTCAACCAGTGTATTTCATCAGTTTTAGAGTAGTATTTTTGTCGAGTTCGGTCCATTCCGGCCAGGTTTTTCAATATACCTCATTAATTTATTTCCAATCTTTTTATATATTCTAATGGCCCTTGTTTCACAGATGTGCGGAAACTTTACCTAAGGAAAATACTCAAATTATTATAGGAGATAGTGCCAGTTCAACGAGGCTATTCAATCGGTTTTAGAATAGTATTTTTTTCGAGCTCGATCCATTCCAGCCAGGTTTTTCAATATACCTCATTAATGTATTTCAAATATGTTTATATATCCCAATAGCCTTGGTTTCACAGATGTGCAGAAACGTTATTGAATGAAAATACTCAAAGTATTTGAGGAGATAGTGCCAGTTCAATATACATCATTAATCTATTTCCAATCTTTTTATATATTCTAATAGTCCTGGTTTCACAGATGTGCAGAAACTTTATTGAATGAAAATATTCAAAGTATTTGAGGAGATAGTGCCAGTTCAACGTGTCTATTCCATTACTTTTATGGTAGTATTTTTGTCGAACTCGGTCCATTCCGGCCAGGTTTGAAAATATACCTCATTAATTTATTTCCAATTTTTTTAATATATTTTAATGGCCCTGGTTTCACAAATGTGCGTAACCTTTACTGAGTTCAACGAGTCTATTCCATCACTTTTCTGGTAGTATTTTTGTCGAGATTTGTCCATTCCGGCCAGGTTTTTCAATATACCTCATTAATTTATTCCAATCTTTTTATATATTCTAATAGCCCTGGTTTCACAGATGTGCGGACACTTTACCGAATGAAAATACTCAAAGTATTTGAGGAGATAGTGCCAGTTCAACGAGTCTATTTCATCAGTTTTAGAGTAGTGTTTTTGTCGAGCTCGGTCCATTCCGGCCAGGTTTTTCAATATACCTCACTAATTTATTTCCAATATGTTTATATATTCTAATGGTCCTGGTTTCACAGATGTGCTGAAACTTTACCGAAGGAAAATACTCAAAGTATTATAGCAGATAGTGGCAGTTCAACGAGTCTATTTCATCAGTTTTAGAGTAGTATTTTTGTCGACCTCGGTCCATTCCGGCCAGGTTTTTCAATATACCTCATTAATTTATTTCCAATCTTTTTATATATTCTAAGAACCCTGGTTTCACAGATGTGCGGAAATTTTACTGAATGAAAATGCTCAAAGTATTTGCGGAGATAGTGCCAGTTCAACGAGTCCATTCCATCACTTTTATAGCACTTTTTTTTTCGAGATTGGTCCATCCGGCCAGGTTTTTCAAAATACCTCATTAATTTATTTCAAATATGTTTATATATCCTAATAGCCTTGGTTTCACAGATCTGCAGAAACATTACCGAATGAAAATACTCAAAGTATTATAGGAGATAGTGCCAGTTGAACGAGTCTATTCCATCACTTTTAGAGTAGTATTTTTGTCAAGATTGCACCATTCCGGCCATGTTTTTCAATATACCTCATTAATTTATTCCAATCTTTTTATATATTCTAATAGCCCTGGTTTAACAGATGTGCGTAATCTTTACTGAATGAAAATACTCAAAGTATTTTAGGAGATAGTGCCAGTTCAATGAGTCTATTTCATCAGTTTTAGAGTAGTAATTTTGTCGAGATCAGTCAGTTCCGTCCAGGTTTTTCAATATACCTCATTAATTTAATTCCAATCTTTTTATATATTCTAATGGCCCTGGTTTCAAAGATCTGCGGAAACTTTACTGAATGAAAATACGCAAAGTATTTGAGGAGATAGTGCCAGTTCAACAAGTCTACTCCATCACTTTTTTAGTAGTATTTTTGTTGGGATTGGTACATTCCGCCCAGGTTTTTCAATATACTTCATTAATTTTTACCAATATTTTTATATATTTTAATAGCCCTGGTTTCACAGATGTGCGGCCACTTTACCGAATGAAAATACACAAAGGATTTGAGGAGATAGTGCCAGTTCAACGAGCCTATTTCATCAGTTTGAGAGTAGTATTTTTTTTCAAGATCGGTCCATTCCGGCCAGGTTTATCAATATACCTCATTAATTTATTTCCAATCTTTTTATATATTCTAATTGCCCTGGTTTCAAAGATGTGCGTAAACTTTACCGAATGAAAATACTCAAAGTATTTGAGGAGATAGTGCCAGTTCAACGAGTGTATTTCATCAGTTTTAGAGTAGTGTTTTTGTCGAGCTCGGTCCATTCCGTTCAGGTTTTTCAATATATCTCATTAATTTATTTCAAATATGTTTATATATTCTAATGGCCCTGGTTTCGCAAATGTGCTGAAACTTTACTGAATGAAAATACTCAAAGTATTTGAGGAGATAGTGCCAGTTCAACGAGTGTATTTCATCAGTTTTAGAGTAGTATTTTTGTCGAGATTGATCCATTCCGGCCAGGTTTTTCAATATACCTCATTAATTTATTTCCAATATTTTTATATATTCTAATAGCCCTGATTTCACAGATGTGCGTAAACTTTACTGAATGAAAATGTTCAAAGTATCTTAGGAGATAGTGCCAGTTCAACGAGTCTATTCCATCACTTTTAGAGTAGTATTTTTGTCGAGAGTGGTCCATTCCAACCAGGTTTTTCAATATACGTTTTTAATTCATTTCCAATGTTTTTATAGATTCTAATAGCCCAGGTTTCACAGATGTGCATAAATTTACTGAATGATAATACTCAAGGTATTTGAGGAGATGGTGCCAGTTCAACGAGTGTATTTCATCAGTTTTAGAGTAGTATTTTTGTCGAGCTCGGTCCATTCCGGCCAGGTTTTTCAATATACTTCATTAATTTATTTCCAATCTTTTTATATAACCTAATAGCCCTGGTTTCACAGATGTGCCTAAACTTTACTGAATGAAAATAGTCAAAGTATTTGAGGAGATAGTGCCAGTTTAACGAGTCTATTTCATCAGTTTTAGAGTAGTATTTTTGGCAAGATCGGTCCATTCCGGCCAGGTTTTTCAATAAACCTCATTAATTTATTTCCAATCTTTTTATATATTCTAATAGCCCTGGTTTCACAGATGTGCAGAAACTTTACCGAAGGAAAATAGTCAAAGTATTTGAGGAGATAGTGCCAGTTCAACGAGTCTATTTCATCAGTTTTAGAGTACTATTTTTGTCGAGTTTGGTCCATTTCAGCCAGGTTTTTCAATATACCATACCTCATTAATTTATTTCCAATCTTTTTATATATTTTAATAGCCCTGGTTTCACAGATGTGCGGAAACTTTACTGAATGAATATACTCAAAGTATTTGAGGAGATAGTGCCAGTTCAACGAGTCTATTCCATCACTTTTGTATTAGTATTTTTGTCGAGATTTGTCCATTCCGGCCAGGTTTTTCAATATACCTCATTAATTTATTTCCAATCTTTTTATATATCCTAATAGCCTTGGTTTCACAGATGTGCGGAAACTTTACTGAATGAAAATACTCTAATCATTTGCAGAGATAGTGCCAGTTCAACGAGTCTATTCCATCACTTTTAGAGTAGTATTTTTCTCGAGATTGGTCCATTCCGGCCAGGTTTTTCAATATACCTCATTAATTTATTTCCAATCTTTTTATATATTCTAATCGCCCTGGTTTAACAGATGTGCGGAAACTTTACTGAATGAAAATACTCAAAGTATTATAGGAGATAGTGCCAGTTCAACGAGTCTATTCCATCACTTTTATATTAGTATTTTTGTCGATATTGGTCCATTCCGGTTAGGTTTTTCAATATACCTCATTAATTTATTTGCAATCTTTTTATATATTTTAATAGCACTGGTTTCACAGATGTGTAGAAACTTTACTGAATGAAAATACTCACAGTTTTAGAGGAGATAGTGCCAGTTCAACCAGTGTATTTCATCAGTTTTAAAGTAGTATTTTTGTCGAGATCGGTCCATTCCGGCCAGGTTTTTCAATATACCTCATTAATTTATTTGCAATCTTTTTATATATTTTAATAGCACTGGTTTCACAGATGTGTAGAAACTTTACTGAATGAAAATACTCACAGTATTAGAGGAGATAGTGCCAGTTCAACCAGTGTATTTCATCAGTTTTAGAGTAGTATTTTTGTCGAGTTCGGTCCATTCCGGCCAGGTTTTTCAATATACCTCATGAATTTATTTCCAATCTTTTTATATTTTCTAATGGCCCTTGTTTCACAGATGTGCGGAAACTTTACCTAAGGAAAATACTCAAATTATTATAGGAGATAGTGCCAGTTCAACGAGTCTATTCAATCGGTTTTAGAATAGTATTTTTTTCGAGCTCGATCCATTCCGGCCAGGTTTTTCAATATACCTCATTAATGTATTTCAAATATGTTTATATATCCCAATAGCCTTGGTTTCACAGATGTGCAGAAACGTTACTGAATGAAAATACTCAAAGTATTATAGGAGATAGTGCCAGTTCAACGAGTCTATTCCATCAATTTTAAAGTAGTATTTTTGTCGAGATTGGTCCATTCCGGCCAGGTTTTTCAATATACATCATTAATCTATTTCCAATCTTTTTATATATTTTAATAGTCCTGGTTTTACAGATGTGCAGAAACTTTATTGAATGAAAATATTCAAAGTATTTGAGGAGATAGTGCCAGTTCAACGTGTCTATTCCATCACTTTTATGGTAGTATTTTTGTCGAACTCGGTCCATTCCAGCCAGGTTTGTAAATATACCTCATTAATTTATTTCCAATTTTTTGATATATTTTAATGGCCCTGGTTTCACAAATGTGCGTAACCTTTACTGAATGAAAATACACAAAGTATTTGAGGAGATAGTGCCAGTTCAAAGAGTCTATTCCATCACTTTTCTGGTAGTATTTTTGTCGAGATTTGTCCATTCCGGACAGGTTTTTCAATATACCTCATTAATTTATTTCCAATCTTTTTATATATTCTAATAGCCCTGGATCCACAGATGTGCGGAAACTTTACCGAATAAAAATACTCAAAGTATTTGAGGAGATAGTGCCAGTTCAACGAGTCTATTCCATCAGTATTAGAGTAGTATTTTTGTCGAGAATGGTCCATTCCGGCCAGGTTTTTCAATATACCTCATTAATTTATTCCAATCTTTTTATATATTCTAATAGCCCTGGTTTCACAGATGTGCGGAAACTTTACCGAATGAAAATACTCAAAGTATTTGAGGAGATAGTGCCAGTTCAACGAGTCTATTCCATCAGTATTAGAGTAGTATTTTTGTCGAGAATGGTCCATTCCGGCCAGGTTTTTCAATATACCTCATTAATTTATTCCAATCTTTTTATATATTCTAATAGCCCTGGTTTCACAGATGTGCGGACACTTTACCGAATGAAAATACTCAAAGCATTTGAAGAGATAGTGCCAGTTCAACGAGTCTATTTCATCAGTTTTAGAGTAGTGTTTTTGTTGAGATTGGTCCATTCCGGCCAGGTTTTTCAATATACCTCATTAATTTATTTCCAATATGTTTATATATTCTAATGGCCCTGGTTTCACAGATGTGCGGAAATTTTACTGAATGAAAATGCTCAAAGTATTTGCGGAGATAGTGCCAGTTCAACGAGTCCATTCCATCACTTTTATAGCACTTTTTTTGTCGAGATTGGTCCATCCGGCCAGGTTTTTCAATATACCTCATTAATTTATTTCAAATATGTTTATATATCCTAATAGCCTTGGTTTCACAGATCTGCAGAAACGTTACCGAATGAAAATACTCAAAGTATTATAGGAGATAGTGCCAGTTGAACGAGTCTATTCCATCACTTTTAGAGTAGTATTTTTGTCAAGATTGCACCATTCCGGCCATGTTTTTCAATATGCCTCATTAATTTATTCCAATCTTTTTATATATTCTAATAGCCCTGGTTTAACAGATGTGCGTAAACTTTACTGAATGAAAATACTCAAAGTATTTTAGGAGATAGTGCCAGTTCAACGAGTCTAATTCATCAGTTTTAGAGTAGTAATTTTGTCGAGATCAGTCAGTTCCGTCCAGGTTTTTCAATATACCTCATTAATTTAATTCCAATCTTTTTATATATTCTAATGTCCCTGGTTTCAAAGATGTGCGGAAACTTTACTGAATGAAAATACGCAAAGTATTTGAGGAGATAGTGCCAGTTCAACGAGTCTACTCCATCACTTTTTTAGTAGTATTTTTGTTGAGATTGGTACATTCCTCCCAGGTTTTTCAATATACTTCATTAATTTTTACCAATATTTTTATATATTTTAATAGCCCTGGTTTCACAGATGTGCGGCCACTTTACCGAATGAAAATACACAAAGGATTTGAGGAGATAGTGCCAGTTCAATGAGCCTATTTCATCAGTTTTAGAGTAGTATTTTTTTTGAAGATCGGTCCATTCCGGCCAGGTTTATCAATATACCTCATTAATTTATTTCCAATCTTTTTATATATTCTAATTGGCCTGGTTTCAAAGATGTGCGTAAACTTTACCGAATGAAAATACTCAAAGTATTTGAGGAGATAGTGCCAGTTCAACGAGTGTATTTCATCAGTTTTAGAGTAGTGTTTTTGTCGAGCTCGGTCCATTCCGTTCAGGTTTTTCAATATATCTCATTAATTTATTTCAAATATGTTTATATATTCTAATGGCCCTGATTTCGCAAATGTGCTGAAACTTTACTGAATGAAAATATTCAAAGTATTTGAGGAGATAGTGCCAGTTCAACGAGTGTATTTCATCAGTTTTAAAGTAGTATTTTTGTCGAGATTGATCCATTCCGGCCAGGTTTTTCAATATACCTCATTAATTTATTTCCAATATTTTTATATATTCTAATAGCCCTGATTTCACAGATGTGCGTAAACTTTACTGAATGAAAATACTCAAAGTATTTTAGGAGATAGTGCCAGTTCAACGAGTCTATTCCATCACTTTTAGAGTAGTATTTTTGTCGAGAGTGGTCCATTCCAGCCAGGTTTTTCAATATACGTTTTTAATTTATTTACAATGTTTTTATAGATTCTAATAGCCCTGGTTTCACAGATGTGTGTAAATTTACTGAATGATAATACTCAAAGTATTTGAGGAGATAGTGCCAGTTCAAAGAGTGTATTTCATCAGTTTTAGAGTAGTATTTTTGTCGAGCTCGGTCCATTCCGGCCAGGTTTTTCAATATACCTCATTAATTTATTCCAATCTTTTTATATATTCTAATAGTCCTGGTTTCGCAAATGTGCGTAAACTTTACTGAATGAAAATACTCAAATTATTTGAGGAGATAGTGCCAGTTCAACGAGTCTATTCCATCAGTTTTAGAGTAGTATTTTTGTCGACCTCGGTCTATTCCGGCCAGGTTTTTCAATATACCTCATTAAATTATTTCCAATATTTTTATATATTCTAATATCCCTGGTTTCACAGATGTGCAGAAACTTTACCGAATGAAAATGCTCAAAGTATTTTAGGAGATAGTGGCAGTTCAACGAGTCCATTCCATCAGTTTTAGAGTACTATTTTTGTCGAGCTCGATCCATTTCGGCCAGGTTTTTCAATATACCTCAGCAATGTATTTCCAATATTTTTTTATATTCTAATAGCCCTGCTTTCACAGATGTGCGGAAACTTTACCGAATGAAAATACTCAAAGTATTTGAGAAGATAGTGCCAGTTCAACGAGTCTATTCCATCACTTTTATATTAGTATTTTTGTCGATATTGGTCTATTCCGGCCAGGTTTTTCAATATACCTCATTAATTTATTTCCAATCTTCTTATATATTCTAATAGCCCTGGTTTCACAGATGTACAGAAACTTTACCAAATGAAAATACTCAAAGTATTATAGGAGATAGTGCCAGTTCAACGAATCTATTCCATCACTTTTAAAGTAGTATTTTTGTCGAGATTGGTCCATTTCGGACAGGTTTTTCAATATACTTCATTAATTTATTTCCAATCTTTTTATATATTCTAAAAGCCCTGGTTTCACAGATGTGCGGAAACTTTACCAAACGAAAATACTCAAAGTATTATAGGAGATAGTGTCAGTTCAACGAGTCTATTCGATCGGTTTTAGAGTAGTATTTTTGTCGAGCTCGGTCCATTCCGGCCAGGTTTTTCAATATACTTCATAAATTTATTTCAAATATGGGTATATATCCCAGTAGACCTGCTTTTACAGATCTGCAGAAACTTTACCGAATGAAATACTGAAAGTATTATAGGAGATAGTGCCAGTTCAACGAGTCTATTCCATCAGTTTTAGAGTAGTATTTTTGTCGAGATTGGTCCATTCCGGTCAGGTTTTTCAATATTCCTCATTAATTTATTTCAAATCTTTTTATATATTCTAATACCCCTGGTCTCTTTACTGAATGAAAATACTCAAAGTATTTGAGGAGATAGTGCCAGTTCAACGAGTCTATTTCATCAGTTTTAGAGTAGTATTTTTGTCAATATTAGTCTATTCCGGCCAGGTTTTTCAATATAACTCATTAATTTATTTCAAATATGTTTATATTTTTTTATATTCGAATAGCCCTGGTTTCACAGATGTGCGGAAACTTTACCGAATGAAAATACTCAAAGTATTTGAGAAGATAGTGCCAGTTCAACGAGTCTATTCCATCAGTTTTATATTAGTATTTTTGTCAATATTAGTCT
This sequence comes from Ostrea edulis, assembly GCF_947568905.1. NCBI lineage: Eukaryota > Metazoa > Mollusca > Bivalvia > Ostreida > Ostreidae > Ostrea > Ostrea edulis. Next base: position 5,552,497 of record NC_079172.1, on the reverse strand, counting down.
ATTCCGGCAAGGTTTTTCAATATAACTCATTAATTTATTTCAAATATGTTTATATATCCTAATAGCCCTGGTTTCACAGATCTGCAGAAACTTGAACGTGTGAAAATACTCAAAGTATTTGACGAGATAGTGCCAGTTCAACGAGTGTATTTCATCAGTTTTAGAGTAGTATTTTTGTCGAGCTCGGTCCATTCCGGCCAGGTTTTTCAATATACCTCATTAATTTATTTCCAATCTTTTTATATATTATAATAGCCCTGGTTTCACAGATGTGCGGAAACTTTACCGAAGGATAATACTCAAAGTATTTTAGGGGATAGTGCCAGTTCAACGAGTCTATTCCATCAGTTTTAGAGTAGTATTTTTGTCGAGATTGGTCTATTCCGGTCAGGTTTTTCAATAAACCTCATTAATTTATTTCCAATCTTTTTATATATTCTAATACCCCTGGTCTCACAGATGTGCAGAAACTTTTCTGAATGAAAATACTCAAAGTATTTTAGGAGATAGTGCCAGTTCAACGAGTCTACTCCATCACTTTTAGAGTAGTATTTTTGTCGAGCTCGATCCATTTCGGCCAGGTTTTTCAATATACCTCAGCAATGTATTTCCAATATTCTTATATATTTTAATAGCCCTGGTTTCACAGATGTGCAGAAATTTTACCGAAGGATAATACTCAAAGTATTTGAGGAGATAGTGACAGTTCAACGAGTCTATTCCATCGGTTTTAGAGTAGTATTTTTGTAGAGCTTGGTCCATTCCGGCCAGGTTTTTCAATATACCTCATTAATTTAATTCAAATATTTTTATATATACTAATAGCCCTGGTTTCACAGATCTGAAGAAACTTTAACGTGTGAAAATACTCAAAGTATTTGAGGAGATAGTGCCAGTTCAACGACTCTATTTCATCAGTTTTAGAGTAGGATTTTTGTCGAGATTGCTCCATTCCGGCCAGGTTTTTCAATATACCTCATTAATTTATTCCAATCTTTTTATATATTTTAATAGCCCTTGTTTCACAAATGTGTGTAAACTTTACTGAATGAAAATACTCAAAGTATTTGAGGAGATAGTGCCAGTTCAACGTGTCTATTCCATCAATTTTATGGTAGTATTTTTGTCGAGATCGGTCCATTCCGGCCAGGTTTTTCAATATACCTCATTAATTTATTCCAATCTTTTTATATATTCTAATAGCCCTGGTCTCACAAATGTGCGTAAACTTTACTGAATGAAAATACTCAAAGTATTTAAGGAGATAGTGCCAGTTCAACGAGTCTATTTGATCAGTTTTGGAGTAGTGTTTTTGTCGAGCTCGGTCCATTCCGGCCAGGTTTTTCAATATACCTCATAAATTTATTTCAAATATGTTTATATATTCTAATGGCCCTGGTTTCACAGATGTGTTGAAACTTTACTGAATGAAAATACTCACAGTATTTGAGGAGATTGGTGCCAGTTCAACGTGTCTATTTCATCAGTTTTAGAGTAGTATTTTTGACGAGATTGGTCTATTCCGGCCAGATTTTTCAATATACCTCATTAATTTATTCCAATCTTTTTATATATTCTAATAGCCCTGGTTTCACAGATGTGCGTAAACTTTACTGAATGAAAATACTCCAAAGTATTTGAGGAGATGGTGCCAGTTCCACAAGTCGATTTCATCAGCTTTACAGTAGTATTTTTGTCGAGATTTGTCTATTCCGGCCAGGTTTTTCAATATACCTCATTAATTTATTTCACATATGTTTATATATCCTAATAGCCCTGATTTCATAAATCTGCAGAAACTTTACCGAATGAAAATACTCAAAGTATTATAGGAGATAGGGCTAGTTTAACGAGTGTATTCCATCAGTTTTAGAGTAGTATTTTTGTCGAGATTGGTCCATTCCGGCCAGGTTTTTCAATATACCTCATTAATTTATTTCCAATATTTTTATATATTCTAATGGCCCTGGTTTCACAGATGTGCGTAAACTATACTGAATGAAAATTTGAGGAGATAGTGCCAGTTCAACGAGTCTATTTCATCAGTTTTAGAGTAGTATTTTTGTCGAGATTGGTCCATTCCGGCCAGGTTTTTCAATATACCTCATTAATTTATTTCCAATATTCTTATATATTCTAATAGCCCTGGTTTCACAGATGTGCGGAAATTTTACCGAAGGATAATACTCAAAGTATTTGAGGAGATAGTGCCAGTTCAACGTGTTTATTCCATCAATTTTATGGTAGTATTTTTGTCGAGATTGGTCCATTCCGGCCAGGTTTTTCAATAAACCTCATTAATGTATTTTAAATATGTTTATATATCCTAATAGCCCTGGTTTCACAGATCTGCAGAAACTTTACCGAATGAAAATACTCAAAGTATTTAAGGAGATAATGGCAGTTCAACGAGTGTATTTCATCAGTTTTAGAGTAGGATTTTTGTCGAGATTGGTCCATTCCGGCCAGGTTTTTCAATATACCTCATTAATTTATTCCAATCTTTTTATATAATCTACTAGCCCTGGTTTCACAGATGTGCGGAAACTTTACCGAAGCAAAATACTCAAAGTATTACAGGAGATAGTGTCAGTTCAACGAGTCTATTCGATCGGTTTTAGAGTAGTATTTGTGTCGAGCTCGTTCCATTCCGGCCAGGTTTTTCAATATACTTCATTAATTTATTTCAAATATGTTTTTATATCCTAATAGCCCTGGTTTCACAGATTTGCAGAAACTTTACTGAATGAAAATACTTAGAGTATTATAGGAGATAGTGTCAGTTCAACGAGTCTATTTCATCAGTTTTAGAGTAGTATTTTTGTCGAGCTCGGTCCATTTCGGCCAGGTTTTTCAATATACCTCATTAATTTATTTCCAATCTTTTTATATATTCTAATAGTCCTGGTTTCAAAGATGTGCGTAAACTTTACTGAATGAAAATATTCAAAGTATTTGAGGAGATAGTGCCAGTTCAACGAGTCTATTTCATCAGTTTTAGAGTAGTATTTTTGTTGAGTTCGGTCTAGTCCTTGTGATTAACTTTTTTTATTACAGCCCATAGGGCAAGCAAGAGCATAAAAATTGGCAGGTCAAATAAATTTCATTACCCCAAATACTAAATGTAGCTGTACAATAATGATTCAAAATTTCAAGTTTCTACATTAAATGTTAATGAATATAATAATTTGGATTGCAAGTTTAAACAGGAGTTCTTTTAAAATAATGTCTCCATCCATATACCATGATTGATATACTACGAGTTGTTTGTACTCTGCGTTAAAAGCACGACTGTATTCTGCGTAGGAAATAGGAATGGTTGTATCCAAATGACACTGGGCCACGATGTTATAGGAAACTGATGTCCATAATTTAATCCGTGTTTTCTTACATGTATAAGGATGTATCATGCTTATATGTACCATCACCATTACAGATATGAATGATTTGATACTGAAATACATTACTCAACCAATATAGTACACTTTTCAATTTAAATGTTCATACTTCAGATTGGAAGTTACATGTGAATATTGAAAAATCTAAAGCAATGATTTTTTAAAATAAAAACAACAATAAACAATAGGTTTTTAAATGGTTTTATTATAAACACAACATTGTATATATGACGGTGAAATGTGTTTACTTCACTTGGATAAATTTACAGCTTTATGAATTTACATTTAATTTTGATAAAAGTAGATATGATTCAAACTTTATTTTTAAACATTTTAGAAATATCTTAATCTTTTGAGATGACTGTTTCTTCTCTTTTGCGTCAACAGTTGAAATAGGCGAAGACTGGTCTTCATTTCTTTGACGTATTGATCTGTACTTCCGTGGGTCAGTTGACATATTGGTCTGTACTTCCGTGGGTCAGTTGACGTATTGGTCTGTACTTCCGTGGGTCAGTGAATCAACATGGCATAACAAAATAACCATAATGATGCAAAGTTTGCTAAGTTATGAAAGTTTGACAATTTCATCGCATATGTTGATTAATGTCGTATGCAGAACCCAGATTCGTTTTCCCTGAAATTCAAACAATATTTTACAACACCTTTTGAATTATAACAAAAGTAACAATGAAAGTAAATTGCTGAAATTAATTTACAATCCAGTCATCAAAAAACGAAAATGAATTCTAGGAATATGCACTGCCTTACAGTTACAGTCTTATTATAGCAATTTGCTTATTACCGTTGCAACGTCGTACCGAGTGAGGGCGGAAGGGGGCAAACTGTTGTGAGCAACCGCGTTCATTCATATTTTGACGACCTTGGTTGACTCTGAAATAAATTTTTAAATGAAATCTGAAACATATCTTTGTACCATATTCCGTTTATATATTGATGACTCAAATTTCCCCTGTGCGAAATTAGATCTAGTCTGTAGGGGGGGGGGGGGGGGTCGAGTCATAGAATTATAAGATCATTGATGACTGTATCATTAAGAATAACTAAACTTTGAGCATAAAACATTAATGCAGAATATTCTGATCTACAGAGCAAACGTTCAACCCACCGTAAATACTTTCTGCAACAAAGTCGTCATCTGCATGTAAAACTTATACGGTACCAATTTTGATGCACTAGATGCGCATTTCGACAAATAATGTATCTTCAGTGCTGCTCAACCGAAATGTTTTAGAGCTGTTTTAGGGAAAAACAGAGTACCAAAAAAAGTGGAGACAAATTCGTCTAAGAATAAGAGCTATGCGTGAGGGAGATAATCCTTAAGTTTGAAATGAATTTCTAAATCTTATAACAGCAATACGCAAAATCGTAAATACCGAGTTAGCGAAACTCTCCTGTAAAGAAGTCTGGAAAAGCCTGTCGATCTTGGGCATTTTTTGTTTATTCAAAACATAGGATCGGAAGACGATTTAACATCCATGTGCTTTCCGCAATTAAAAGCATTTTTAAATGAAAGGTGTATAAAAACGTCTGGATACAGAAAAAAATGAACTTCTGAATTTAGCTCGTGCAGCTATATATTTTGACGCAAGCTCTCCTCAGCTTTAGAAATTTCCTGGCCGACAGCAGTGGGTAAAAAATCTACATTTCCATTACAATCTATCATTTGTGGATTTGTCTGCGTATCATATTTTTTCTTGAATCATTACTACAGTCTAATGCAATGCAATGATAGTGCACCATTGTTAAAATCGGGTGAATCGATCACGACAAAAGTTGCAGAACTGGTATTATTTACGAACATGCCCAAATTCTCGCATAGTCTGGATCTCGCGAGACTTTGAAAAGGGAAAGTAAAAATTGAAACAAGACGGAAAAGTAGTCGCGATCTTGCGTATTAAATATACATCCGTATTTTCAAGCTAGTAACTAAGTACTTGGCTACTGGGGTGTAGAGACCCTCGGGGACTAATAGTCCACCAGCAGAGGCCTCAACCCAGGGGTCATAATGTAAAACTTATTTGGTACCAATTTTGATGCACTAGATGCGCATTTCGACAAATAATGTCTCTTCAGTGATGGTCAACCGAAATGTTTGAAATCCGCAATAAAAATGAAGTTTTAGAGCTATTTTATGGAAAAGCAGAGTGCCAAAAAAAAATGGAATCAAATTCGTCTAAGGATAAGAGCTATGCGTGAGGGAGATAATCCTTAATTTTGAAATGAATTTCTAAATTTTATAACAGCAATTAAATATACATCCGTGTTTTCAAGTTAGTAACGAAGTACTTAGCCACTGGGCTATAGAGAGCCTCGAGAACCTCACATATATATGTGAAGTAGGACTGAAGACTAGTGTTTATAGCGCACGACGCTGCTTGTAATTTGAAACGATCGTTGTCACTGTTACATTTGATGACAATGAACCATTGGTTTTTTTAGGGCTTCATTTCTCGGGAAGCCCACCCCACCCCCTGTTTGTACAACAAAAACCCCACACTTTCTCATAAATCTTATGTACACCGGAAGTCAACATAGACATACACGAGTCTTGCGCCATTTATGTTTAAAGTAGGGGAAAGAACTGACAAATATTGGCAATTGGCAAGCTGGATCATTATAACAACTATATAATTTACGAAATGCTGACTTCAAACGAGGACGTTAAAATCCCTGTCACATCAAAATACAAGCAATGTGGTGTCTTTTATTTCCAGTTCACAGGGATATATCGAATCGACATATGGATGGAAATGGTTATTGTTAATAGATAAAACGTCGTTGATATATCTTGTAAATGTAGATTTGAAAGCCACAGCAAGTAATTACATTTTGTCATGTAGAAACCTTTGAATAAACTTTGCTTCAACACAATCTAAAAACAGTTCGGCTTAAAAAATAACACAATTCGCGCCCACGGGAATTCTAACAGAGTGTTGGAAGACCCGATCACTTAACATTACGAGGATATTGCCAATGAAGAACTTAAACATATTTTTTTTAAATTTCAGCTTGAGGGTACTTTTGCGTGAAATCAGAGTTTAACAAAGTAATTTTTGTACGACTGATCACTACATACGAATATGTTTTATAAGTAACTGTGTATGATGTGAAAAGGTCTAGTCTTTGATTTATCGTGAAGAATGATCCTTTAATGTGTCGACAACTCATTCGTTTTACTGCTGTTAATTTGGGAAAAGTTTTGCAATCTTAGATTTAATAACAGTTATTTAAAATTGTTCAGAACCCTAACTTGATTGACAGTACTTCTGACATATGTTTTGGCACTATGATTATGTTTGAAGTTTCTCCTTCACAGCTGATAATATTTTCCTGAAGAGAAAAGTTAGGAAAATCGTCGAATATTTACTCTCTCCAGCAATGTATCTTTCTTTTTGAAGTTTGGGATTTCAGTATATGTACGATAACTCATATTCAACCATCCCATTGAGTGAGTCTGAAACTTACCCGATTTTGAATAATTTCGGATTTTGAAAGAGTGGTTGGAGTTATAGCACAGATGTACAGATCGAATATATATCATTCTTTTAACTGCATTAAGGAAATTTGTGATTTACAATGTTTTGTTCAAGCATCATAAATATCCTAAATGAAAGGTGAATATAACGAACAGTGATCAATCCCAAAGCTCTTGTGAGCAATACAAAATAGAGAATTGAGCAAACACCGAACTCTGGATATACCAGAGGTGGGATCAAATAACTAGGAGGAGTAAACATCTGATGTCGACCGGACACACCCTCCGTGAGGCCTATATCCTGATCAGTAAACGGGTTTATCCGTAGTCAAAATCAGTGTACCAAGTACGGTCTAACAATCGGTATGAAACACGTCAGACAGCATTTGACCCAATGCGAGGTTGAATTGGCAAACTAGATCGTTATAACGACCATAGAATTTGCGAAATTCTGATTTTAAACGAGACTGTTGTAACTCCTGCATCATCAACTTATTTGTTAATAGCCTGCTTCGATTTAAAAACTGACTATAAACAGAACAAGCTCTTGCTTATTGAATCAGTTGAGAGATATAAATAACAGATGTAGGTGATAATGGAATATTGCTACATAGATATGGGATGTTGATGATGGAGAAACTGAATTTATCCTGTTTGTCATATTTCAGTTGTCAGTTTGCCATTAATGTCTATTTCAATAAAATATCTCGGTATGACGCAGAAGTGACTCTGTGGTGTCTTTTATTTCGAGCTCACAGGGACCTATCAAATTAAATTGACGTATGAATGAAAGTTATTATTGTTAATAGACAAAACGTCGTCGATACATCTAAATGTCGAATTAAAGGCCACAGTAAGATATCTTTTTTCTTCTCACGTAGAACTTTTTGAAGAAATTCTGCTTCATATGAATATAGAAACAGATCAGCTAACAAAGGAGCACAATTCGTGCTCATTTCAATTCCGACAGACTGTTGAAAGACCTGATTACCAATGACCACGAAGATATTGTCAATGGGGAACTCTACCATATTTTTATTTCAGTTTCAAAGTACTTGTGTTTGGAATCAGAGCGGTGTTTAACAAAGCAATTTTTTGGATGACTGATCACTAGATCGTCGATCGGTGTGCTTTTGTTTTGATTTCAAAATCTGAGTGTGGTCTGTTATGACGTCACAAATTCTGGAATTCAGGAACGATAATCGGGTAACGATTTCCTGTTCCGAGTACCTTTGTACTTCAATTTCTTCGAGTTAATATCGTTATTAATCTTTAAAAAGCATTTTTATGAAGATTCTATGCAACAAAATTAATAATTATGGAGAGAAAAGGTGTTGTTAAAAACCGTCTCCTATGACCCTTAAGCTTCTTCATCGTCAAATTCCCATATTTATGGAGCGATACTGTATAGTCACCTTTATGTATATACTTTAAACTCATTCAATAGACAAGAGCTTGTTCTGCTCTATGTTTTGTGTTGAAATGGAGGCAGGCTACTGATAAACAAGTTGACGTTACAAGAATTTAAACAGTCTCCTTTAAAGTCAGCATTTTGCAAATTCTACAACCTGTTATTGGGTCAAATGTTGTCTGACATGTTTCATATTAATTGTTACGCCGTTCTTTATATACTAATTTGACTACGAATTACACCGTTCACGGAATCAAGATATAGTGCCCGTGGCGGATGTGACCGGCCAAAAGGGTAAGTTTACTCCTCATAGGCCCTTGATCCTAACTCTTGTATAACTAGGGATCCGTGTTCGTCCAGCTCTTAATTCGTATTCCTTATAGGAGGCCTGAGATAAATCATTGTTCATTATATATACCTTTTAACTCTTCACAATATTCAATTAAAAAACATTGCCATTTTTTATTGGTGCATTTCATATGTTAATGACGGATTTACTTTGCTGTTTGATCAAATAATTATAGAAGCTACCCTGAAATCACAGCAAAATCCTACTTGATTTGATGTGTCCAAAATTGTGGGTGTCCTATGACCTTGATTTAGAATATTTGATCAACCAATCGTGATTTCACTTTTTTGCAAAATATATTATATTTTGAAAAATTGTCTCTGTGTTTTTCAAATAATTAGGGATTGATGCACTTCTACTTAACATTTTCTCTGCCTTTATCATACCTAATGGATTGGTAGATACCGGACATTTTATTTCGTTTGAAAACTGAGAGCATTTAGAGAATCCTATTGCAGCAGTTGTCGCGATACTAGTCTGGTCAAACTGTCACTGTTAGCAGACAAGATTAATGGTTTGTACTGCAGTTGTTAAATACCGGTACACAAAAACGTTTGTAATGTCAGATTCCAGAAAGTAATGGCCTTTGAAAAACAGAAATCTACATGACACTTTCCGATTTTCTTCCGTGACGGCATGTATCAACTTTATAATGAACGTTATGATTATTATGATGTATGTGTGAATTATGAAATGAGGATTTTAATGAGAGAAAAAACTTTATGATGATAATTTATTAAACTAATATTTTCGTTTGATACTTGCAAATCGTATGCATACAAACAACAATTATCATATTTGATTAACTCTCCATTACTCGTCTATATAATCCGACATGCATCTTATCTAATTTCCTAGTCACCAACATAGGATGCAATCTCTTTCCTCAAAGACATTTTTTTCTAGTAGACGTTTCGTTTGAGGAGTTTTTTCTTCATATTTAAAAACACTGCACACTCTTTTATGATCTTTGGTTATGTACATAATTGTGTTCGTGGCATGGCTATTTCAAGAACACCACAAAAAGTATGCTTTTATGAAAACCATTAATTCGCAGGTCGAGATGAGTGAATTGATGCAATATGTATGAGTACCTATCTTGTAAAGTAGAACTGTAGCGAAATGTTAATAAGGAAAATTAAAGATGTAAAGAAAAGAATTTACTTGAGAGATCCACTTTTCACCATTCATGAAGCTAAATTTAAACAAAAACTCACTAAGAGAGGGGATGTAAACAATCATTTGAATTCATCATCTGATTTTTAACATACCTTGCTCGTTTGAACTATAAGAACAAATGATTTCTTTGACATAATTTACTTCGGAAATGCAACGTTACCGTTCAATAATAATGACGTATCTAGAAATAGAAGGATGAAAAGAGTCCCAAATTTCAGTATGCAAGGTGAAGATAACGAACAGTGATCAATCTCATAACTCCCACAAGCAATACAAAATAGATAGCTGGGAAAACAGTATCTAAATTCAGAGATATGTAAGCCCATTTTTGTAAAAGTACACGTCAGAAATATTTTCATATAGACATTAATCATTCGAATCAAATCCTCATGTTAACTATTGAATAATTCATGTTTGTACCTTTCTCAAACATGCGACAAGCAAAACGTTTGACGTTATAAAAGAGAAAACAAAAATGCATTTAGTTTCTGCTATATAAGACCGTTATCCCAGAAGCAAACAGATGTTAGCGCAGCTCTGACTTAGATATTTGCGTGTGTTTGTATTTTGGGATGGACTGGGTGTTCTTAGGTAATGTCTGCACGTGGGATTTCCAAGACCAAACCTATCGAAAATCATTTTAACTGTAAGTCCTCAGTTTTAAATCTACTATCTTATTACTTTATTGATAAAGAACATTGGTGAAGTTATTTCTTTTGATTAAAAAAATAATAGCGTGTCAGAGGTACATTTAACGGAAGCAGTCAGTATAGAAAGAATGTCAGGATAAGGTTTAAATAGTTACAAGGTTATTTGACAAACAAATTGCATATTTGATTCGCTATCTTGGCCACTTTATCTTCAATATTATTAAAATATCTCTTTATTATTCCAGGTGAAGAATTATATCTTGTCTTTTTTCAACATAATTGGGGTTGATGAACCTGATATCCTACCCAGTTTTGTGTCTTTGTCAAAATTAAAAATCGCGGGTTCGAATCTAAACAAACTATCTGGTCAAGATATGTAAAATATTGGGTTTTATTTCGTGTATCAAATTATGTAACCTATGTGAATGGCTAATTCATACGGGTGTCAAAATCAAGACAACGGGACAACGCATTTATTCATTTTATACACTATTATTCAAACATGATAGCATACACCAATTAGAAATTAAAGGTTCAACTAACAATAAAAAAAAAATCATATCCTAAGTTTTCGTAACAGAGAGATGATTAGCATCGATAAAACACAATCCCAAGTTCTCCTTTCACTCGGATTTTCTCTTCTGAGATCAGGGTTTCACTAGCCTAGTACCTGATGCCTTCCGAGCGCAAGCGCGTGCTTGCACTCGGAAGGCATCGGGTACTAGGCTAAGGAATTCCCTACAGCAAAAGATAGATTTCGAATCCTTTTTTTAAGAATATAATTTTCTAAATCTACCACATTTATTACCTTTATTCAAATAAGAATCCACCCAGGATATTCTATACATGTCATGATCCACCGTTACTTCTCCGGTATATCATCCTTGGATGGTGTTAGGATAGAAAAATCCCTCTCGGTTCCGCCCATTCCCTTCTAGTCCATTGGTCAGGAAATCTGTTAGATTTCTTAATTTACTTTTTTGATTTTAAGTAATACCTTAAAAATAGACATTTTGTTTGTCAAATGTCTATTTCCAAGTATATTATATTTGATAAAATCAAAGGTTGGAGAACTTAAGAATAATGTGTTAAACTGTATTGATATGTGTGCTAGCCGTGTAGCCACATGTATAGGTAATATTACCGAAAGCTAGGGCAAGGAAAGTTTCAGAAATGGTGACTATGTTTTGCACAAAATTGAGCATAAATCTTACGAAGAGAGTCATACACCAATTGCAGCACTGAATATAATGAACCAAGCATGCAGTGGTGTCTTAAAGGTGTCAAGCATTTCTGCTTTTTGTGGAATCATTAATTTTCGCGAAGGCTGAGTATTTGTCTATTCCCCACAAAATTCAATGCACAATGCAATATGTAATTCACATGATGCTTATATATACATAAAACTATTTCAATGAAATTTCATTCCAACAAACTGCACAATATTGGCAATCCACAAATATCGGTCCCACCGATAGCGTCAAATTGGCTTCCATGAATTCAGTTCAAATGAGTCCATAGTATACTGATTTCCTGGCATTTACTTCATATTTACATACTCTATATAAGGGTTTCGTCCCTTATAAACTCAAGGACTGTGTAATTCAACCTTGAAATGTTTAATGTTCTAATTCTGCATCTATCAATTCCAATTCTATTGTATTACACCAAGCATCGAAAAAGTGTTCACGGCTCCTAAGAAATGTTGTTGTCCTACATTATATTAACATTAAATATTCATGGAAAGTACGGGAAATCTCTTGAACTTTAGAGTTTATCTCCAAGGAATGTGTTTATCGTATATTCATAGGATTCGTGTGACGCCATACCAGTGTACGGTTATTTACATCTTTGTTGTTTTATCGGGTGATGAAGGGAGAAAGCATCGCAGAAAAAAATCATAACACGAGTTAACGGATCATGCAAATATTTCTGCAATCTATAAAAAAGGGACATTTTATTACTTATTTTAATGCATTGTTTGAAAGTATAAACTAGATTTAAGTACTAAAATACCATATCGTTGACACATTCGTTACTTTAAACGGAAGAGCATATACACCGTTTGATCTTCACAACGCTCCATATTTGGTCATGATTACGCGGGGAGGCGGTACTAAAAAGCAGATCGAGCTAGATTGCAACAAACATGTTATGAAAGCAATGTCAATTTCTAAATACATATAAGAGAAAATGTTCAGTGAGTGTAAATATATGGTGATAATAACTAATGAGAGAATCATCTCAAACATTAAAACAGAGGTATAAGAGTGTTGTATTTGCGCGGACAAGAGTCTCAAGGCCTTGTGTCCCTCAGCATTCACCAAATATAAGTTCTCGTGTACATGTTCACATCCTTTATACATCTGCTATGTGGATTTCAGTTTTCCTTTCTTATATATCATAAGAGGATCTTCGCATTGTTGCCTTTTGGTCATGTATATCCAAAATGTACTCCTGTCAATACCTTATTATATCATCTTGAGAGAATGCATGTTACATGCGTTCAGAAATGTTCCTCTACACACATTAACTTGTTTAAGGTCCGTTACCTCTTGAGCACGGTTTTGAGTTTGGTTTTTTTGTGGAAATATTATGTATTTACAATCACAGTAGTTATAGCAATTGATAAGAAAAGTAGACATACCATAACAGAGAAAGTATAGCGGCATCTTTCTGTCATCACTTGTCATATCGTGATGTTGACTTGTCAAAAATAAAGATAGAAAGTAGGTGTCAGCGAATGACATTAGTATATCCATTAAAAGTAACCATCGTCGCAAGCCACGTATATTGTCTCCGTTTACTCTACGTTAAATGCCGTGGCTGTATGCTTTTTTTTAATCCTCTACTTTATGAGTATTATGTTTGTTAGACAATCGATCGGTAAGCTTCCGCGAATGTTTTATTTATTTATATATTTATTTATTTTTGGTGGAAAGAAAATCATTCAGAGGTTATTGTTTGCTCGTAGCGGAATAATCCGAGGATTGCCGATTGAGGACAAACTGGACACGTTTTAGCTGTTGTAACTAATGGACGCTTCTGAAACACGCCGCTCTCTTTAGACAATTGTCCTATCAAGTTTAGTCGTTAAGATTTCAAACACTTAATTTACCCCGAATTTTCTTCATCAAGTTTGAGAATATGATTATGTTTATCAAAACAGAATTTACAAGCGTAACCATTGCAGTTATTGTGACTTCCAATAGATACTTAAAAACATTACTTGCTTCTGTAAACAGGGATATGCAGCCTTTTTGTCCGTTATTACTTGTAAACAAATAATGCACTCTATAGTTGTGGACGAGCCATTAAAATATCGGACATCTGTTACTGTGACTGTGATTGGTCAAACACATATTGTGTCATTCCATAAATATTCATGAAAACCGAGGTTTTGCTGGTCATGCAGCCATGGTCTGGGGTAGGGTAGGTGCTACCGGACTCCGTAACCGTGGCTAGCAACGATATGAGATAATATGAACGAGAATCTTTCTGACAAGTTGACATAATCATTTGACAAGTTGACACAATTAACTTACAAGTCCATAGCCTTGTCTGAGCAGTCCATATAAATGAAAAGGATTTCGTTTTGTGCATATTCATGTTGAAAGACACCTGCAAATACCGATCATCGATTTCATTGTGGGTTCTTTTTCTATTTTTTGTTTTTTTGTTTTGTTTTGTTTAATGCTATGTTTAGCAGTTTTGTGTATTTGGATGAAAATGCAAAATTCATATCTTTGCGTATAGAGACTTCAAACGTCGTTTTTAAAGTACTAATTTCAAAAAGAGTTTTCTTGGTAACTCTAGACATCAAAGTAATATACTGCATGGTGTAGTTTTTGTTTGTTCGTTTTTCCCCAATGAACCCATGAGTGAGAAAGCAAAACAGAAGTAGGGTGTTATAAAAGATTGTCTGAGAATCAATTGCAAGACTTTCAATCGCAAAACATATAAAATCTTATATGTTTTAATCATTACCTACAAGTTATTGGGTATCGGGTCATAGAATTCATAAAAATGGTGTAGAGTTCGATACTCATTGTATAATTCAAACATTCCTCATGTATTATTTGTCATGTCTATATGAATGTTGTTTTGATTCTCTAAGTTACTTTTAAGAATTTGAAAATTGTTACTGAATTCAGTTACAGGGTATTCAATTGATCAAAATGAAGCACTCTTAAACCTACAAGTATAAATATATTAACTATAAATGCTTGCTTGATTGTTATGCGCATGCATCAGCCATTATTAGGGTTTATGGCTAATGAAGTATTCCAAACAAATAGGGTTCTATACTAATTCATATGTATACAGGGGTTTCTTTGCACCCACTTGTGTTTCTGTCAAAATACCGATGCAGTATCATATTCCTCCTAAAAACGTAGGTTGGGTTGGAGAGATCGTATGGACGCCATGTTTAGTTGTTTAATCATATGCTATGTTTTCTTAATTATATTTTGTGGTTCTGTAGCTATTTGACGTGGTTTCATAATCATGTGACGTGGTTTCATAAGTAGGTGTTGTGGTTATCTAATTATGTACTGTGGTATTATAAGGTGTTGTGGATGCATTATTATATGCTCTGCTTTTTAAAATATCACATGCCGTTGATATTCATTGGCGTGCTGTGATCAATTTATTATATACAGTGTAGTACTGACATTTAGTTAAATGGAGTGGATCTATTATCATGCAAGGTGAAGATAACGAACAGTGATCAATCTCATAACTCCTATAAGCAATATACAAAACAGATAGTTGGGCAAACACGGACTCCTGGACACAACAGAGATGGGATCAGGTGCCTAGGAGTAAGCATCCCCTGTTGACCGGTCACACCCGCCGTGAGACCTAAATCCTTATCAGGTAAACGGAGTTATCCGCAGCCAAATCAGTGTGCCAAGAACAGCTCAACAATCGGTATGAAACACGTCAGACAGCATTTGACCAAATGATAGGTTGTACTGACGAACTAGATCGTTATAACGACCATATAATTTGCGAAATGCTGACTTCAATCGAGACTGTTGCAACCCTTGTATCATCAACTTGTTGTCAGTGGTCTCCGTGGCCTAGTGGTTATAGCATCGCGCTCAAAATCACACGGCATCTCACTTCTGTCGGCACGGATTCGAATCCCGCTCGCGCCGGTAAGTGGGAAAGTTTCTCAGTTTACTTTAGGAAGGTCGGTGGTCTCTTCTCAGGTATATTGTATCTGGGTTCTCTCCTCCACCCCAAAAAAGGCTATGACTATATTTAGAATTTTTCTTTTTATATTTTTCAAAATATTTACAAATTTTTGTTGTTGTATTTTTCATATACCTTTAAAAAGAAGGATAATACACTATTTATGTGATAATGTATTTCTTCTGATTTTCCTTGTTTGTTTTCTAATATATAATATAATTTGTATTTGTATATTTTACAAGCAATGATAGATATTAACAGATTCAAAAATAAGATTTTATCATTCTTTTCGTGATAAAAACCAATCACAATTGTTTTCCATGATATATCGAAATTTACAACTCTTTGAATAGTACCCCAAAATATGAGCAACATTTTTACTTTTCAAAATTAAGTGTTCATTGTTTTCGTGTACACTTTTGCAGTAAATACATAAATCATTGTCTATAATTTATTACGTCTTCAGTATGTTTCCGTTACACAAAAGCTTATTCAACAATCTGTAATTAAATCTGATATATATCTGTCGTTAATGGCTATTATTTTTTTGTTCATAAATAGATTTCCAATCTGTTTTGGGGATTTCAATTTTTTTTCAATAGTAACTTTGATGCTAAGGAAGTTTAAATTTTTGTCGACATAAAATGCTATCAATCAATCCTGCAAAATTTGCACAAAATACATACAGCGGTCCCTGAGGAGTTGTGTCCACAAAGTTTGACAATTAGATTTTGGAACGCAGTTTGCAGTTCACTATTCGCAATGCAATAGTGAACTGCATTCTAGAACGCAGTTCGCAATTCAAATTTCTATATGTATAAAACAACACCACACTGGGATTATAAGGATGGAGTGTCAGTTACCAACCCCAAACACTTTGAAGAAATGGTGATGTTATTCTCTCTAGTTACGGATATTCGCTCCTACAATTTTTATGCATAATGCATTACACTAAGTGAATAAACATCGGGTTCGGAATCATAGAAGACCCCTACCCAGGGGACTGAAACTTTGGCGGAAGGGTATTAGTGTTTCTTTCCCACCACTGTTAAGAAATGGTTATCTTACTCTCTCTAGTTACAGAGATTCGCGCCTCAAAGTTTTATGCATAACGCATTACAGTAAGTGAATAAACATCGGTTCGGAATCATCGAAGACTCCTACCCCAGGGACTGAAATTTTGGCGGAAGGGTATTAGTGGTCCTTTTCCACCACTGTTAAGAAATGGTGATGTTACTCTCTCTAATTACAAAGATCCGCCTCTCAAATTTTTATGCATAACGCATTACAGTAAGTGAATAAACATCGGGTTCGGAATCATCAAAGACCCCTACCCTGGGGACTGAAATTTTGGCGGAAAGGTATTAGTGGTCCTCTTCCACCACTATGAAGAAATGGTCATGTTACTCTCTTTAGTTACGGAGATCCACTCACCGGAGATTTTTAATAACGTAATACTATTAGTGAATAAACATCGGGTTCGAAATTTTTGAAGACCCTACCCCGGAAACTGAAATTTTTAGGGTAGGGTATGAGTGGTCCTCTCCCACCACTGTTAAGAAAAGGTGATACTACTCTCTCTAGTTACGGAGATCCACCCCTCAAATTTTTATGCATAATACTTTACACGAAGTCATATTACACTTAGTGAATAAACATCGGGTTCCGAATCATCGAAGACCCCTTCCCCGGGGACTGCAATTTTGGGGGTAGGGTATTAGTGGTCCTCTCCAACTACTATAAAGAAATGGTGATGTTACTCTCTCTAGTTATGGAGATCCTCTCCTCCGACTTTTTTTAAATACATGTAACGCATTACACTTAGTGAATTAAACATCGGGTTCGGAATTATCGAAGGTCCCTACCCAGGGGATTGAAATTTTGGGGCTAGGGTATTAGTGGTCCTCCCCACCACTATTTGAGAAATAGTGATGTTACTCTCTCTAGTTAAGGAGATCCGCCCCTCCAATGTTTAAGCATAATGTTTTACAGTAGGTGAATAAACATCGCTTTCGTAATCATCGAAGATACCTACCTCGGGGATTGAAATTTTGGTGGAAGGGTATTAGTGGTCTTTTACCACCACTGTTAAGAAATGGTGATGGTACTCTCTCTAGTTACGGAGATCCGCCCCTACAATTTCTATGCATAATGCTTTACACTAAATGATTGAACATCGGGTTCGGAATCATCTAAAACCCCTACCCCGGGGACTGAAATTTTTGTGGTAGGGTATTAGTGGTCCTTTCCCACCACTGTGAAGAAATGGTGATGGTGCTCTCTCTAGTTACGTAGATCTGTCCCTCCGATTTTATGCATAATGCATTACACTAAGTGAATAAAAATGAGGTTCGATATTATGGAAGACCCCTACCCCGGGAACTGACATTTTGGGGGTTTGGTATTAGTTGTCCTTTCCCACTACTGCAAAGAATTGGTGATGGTGCTCTCTTTCTAGATACTGAGATCCGCCCCTCCATTTTTTATCCAGAACCCATTACACTAAGTAAATAAACATCGGGTTCGAAATGATCGAAGACCTCTACCCCAGGTACTGAAATTTTAATGGAAGGGTATAAGGGGTCCTCTCCCACCACGATGAAGAAATGGTGATGGTACTCTCACTAGTTATGGAGATCCGCTCCTCCAACTTTTTAACTCTTCTGTGCCAAAGGCTCAAAGAGCTAATCGTATGGCCATATGTCTGGCGTGCGGTGTGCGTCAACTGTTTGCAAAAGGGGCTATATCTCAAGAAACCGCTTGGCCAATTTTTGTCAAATTTGCCACAGGGTATCCTTGTCCCAAGGGCTTTTATTTGTACAAAAACTAGGGTTATGACTCCTTAACAAGGGGAGATAATTAGGAAAATGCAAACAAAAGTAGTGGTTGCTAAAAAATCTTTTTCTTAAGAACCACTGGGCAAATTTTCTCCAAACTTATGCATAAGGATGAGGATAGGTTGTAGATAAAAAAAAATATTTCACGGCATCATCTTGGGGCAAAAGGTGTGGTCTCAAGGTCACTTTTAAGGTGACCTTAAATTTTGTTTTGTTAAAACTTTGATATTTTGCATAGTGTAAGGACTAGGATCGTCAAATTTTGTCAGTTGATGCATCTTAGGACCTAATATCATGTTGTCTCAAAAGTAGGTCATGGTAACCTGCTTTTAGAATTTGGCACGTAATTATTATTAAATGGATTTTGATGCATATCTTGGACACTTTTGAGCCTATGATTATCAAAAGTTGTCAGTTGATGAATCATTGGACCTTGAACTGCAACATGTAAAAAGTATGTCACCATGACCTACTTTCTGAATGTTATGGCTAATCATTTTTGAATACATTTTAGGCTGTTACTTCAGATACCGAGAGGTTTAGAATCATCAAACCTTGTAAGTTGATGTGTCTAAAAGCCTTAAACCATATTTATAAAAAAGTAGGTCACAGTGACCTACTTTTTGCATTTTGCAGACATCCAAATTTCACATTTTCAATTTTAGATTCATATTTTGGACATTATGAAAGCTAGGATCATCAAACTTTGTCAGTTGATGCATCTTGAGTCTTCACATTTTGTTGACCAAAAAGTAGGTGACCGTGACCTACTTTGGAATTTAACGTTCATATCTTAATATTTCAGATACTATTTGACTTCAATTATCAAACTTTGTCAGTTGATGCTTTGGAGTGTGTCAACCACAAAGTAGGTCACTGTGGCCTTCTTTTAAAATTTGACGGCTATAGTTGAATACTATTTGACTTGTCAGTTGATGCATCTTGATTCTTCAGTGTGTTGACCAAAAGTAGGACAGCTACATTTAAATTTTCAGGTACTATTCGACTTAACATCATCAAACTTTGTTAATTGATGAATCTTAGTGAGAATTTTTGCCTGTTCTACAACGTATCAGAAGAGCGATTTTAGGCCCATGAGCCTCTTCTTTTAATATAGGATTACACTTAGTGAATAAACATCGGGTTCGAAATCATCTAAGACCCCTACCCCAGGGACTGATATATTGGGGTAAGGTGTTAGTCATCCATTGCCACAACTATGAAGAAATGGTGATGGTACTGTCTCTAGTTACTGAGATCCGCTCCTCCAATTTTGTTAATAACGCATTACACTTAATGAATAAACATCGGGTTCGGAATCATCGAAGACCCCTACCCCGGGGACTGAGATTTTGAGGGTGGGGTATTAGTGGTCCTCTCCCACCACTATGAAGAAATGGTGATGTTACTTCCTCTGGTTACGGAGATTCGCTCCTCCAATTTTCAAGATGTTGAATCACACCTAGTGAATAAACATAGCGTTGGGAATCATCAAAGACCCTTACCCCGGGGAATGAGAAGTTGGAGTTAGGATACTACTGTGAAGAAATGGTAATGGTAATTTTTCTTGTTATGGAGATCCCCCTTCAGTTTTTATTAATAACATATTACACGCATAGATCGGAATCATCGAAGACCCCTACTTATGTTTGAAAGGTCCACAAAAGGAGTGTGGAGGCAAGGAAGGGGATCCCTTGGGCTCTCCTTTTTGCCCTTAGTTTTGGACTGAAGGGGTAGCAATTTGGGCCTCGCGAAGGTGTCTCCACTTTTCAGATCTCTTTAATAGTTGAATATGGTGTTCAAACAAAATGAAACTGATACACGGAATACAGCGAAGACAAACTTATGGAACCCTTGAAAGGTTTGGCATATGCCTTTATGGAAATTGAGCTCACCTGAAAGTTCCTAATCTTAAATAATATAGGGTCATAACGAAGGCAAATATCAACTTGGCATATGAAACCTGGACTGTTTTGGTCATAGAGAATTGGGTCTCCTATTTCTCCCCAGAAAGCCCGAACGTCACGGGGACTTTCTCCTCTCCCACGAGTACCAAATTTTAAATCCAGGCGAGCTTTGTGATGATGCAGAGCTCCATCCCCACATAATCTGATCCTCTAGGGGAGCCACATAGGCTTGAAAACTGTATTCCACATTTCTTAGGCGTATATCCACGGGACTGGTGATAAATCCTCTCATCCTTGTGTTTTTGCCAGCCTGCACAATGGTGACAGTCATGTTGATTTATGAGCGACTTGGGATTAAGTTCCTCCTAGACAATGGTGAAAATAACAATGATCTTATTAGCTGTGTTCACTACTGCTTGCAGTTGCATTCCCTGGATTGTCATTTCTACAATGGATCATGTGGTCAGGCGTAATTGCCCAACGGGGGCAAAGAAGCATCTGTAGGGCCCAGAAGCATGCTAACAGGGCATGTTATCCGTCTCCTCCGCTGCTTAGCCAAAAACCATCTCTAACCCATTTTTCTCCTCTGGCTGAGAAATTTTCTGCGTCGCTGCTTCCGGGTATTTCTCAAGTGTCTCATTACCCACGTCCTCCTCCAGAACAGGTGACATCTCCTGATCTGGTTAATACTCCAGGTCCCTTTCTCCAAACCCTTTCAGCTCTGGCACTGCAATATCCTAAGGGAATTCGAACCTGTCTAGGACACATGCCTCATCCATGGAGAAGGCTTCAAGCTTGTCTTCCCACCCGATGATTTAGTATCCAGATTCTTCCTTCTCCTCTGGTGCCTCCTCGGATCCTGCTGCTCTTTAAATGACGCACACAATTGGGTGCATGGTTGTCCCTTTTCCCCGATGACTCATGCAATGAGCTTTTTTTTGCTTTGCCAGTGTCCAATACCAATATCGTGGGCCTTTGCGAAGAGCGCTCCGATATCGGCATCCATACACCCCAGTGGATAGACCCCTCTTTAGCCAATGGTGGATGGATCGTCGTTCCCTGCCTCGGCATTTTCCCTAGGCTTCACCGTTGCCTTCTAGGTGCATCCTTCCAATTGAGCTACGGTCAGCCCCTCTTGAAATAGACAGCAGCCCCACACTTGAAACACCCCGGGGTTTCTGTTCATACCCTGCAGTGATGAATGGTACATCTGGGGGAAGGATTCTGCCTCGGAGTCCCTTCTCCAGTTCCTCATTTCTCAGACATGTCCCGTAAATCCTTCAATGACGTCGTTCCCACCGGTTGCTGGACCTCCTCGTGGACTACCATCCTGATTTTCTTCATGGGCTTAAATTGACTTGGTTTAATTGGAATGCTGGTAGTACTGCATCCTGTCCATACATACAGCTTCCTTTACAGTCTTAGATATACCATCCAGGGCGTACAAAACTGCATCTCGATCCTCGACTATAAAACAGCCGAACAATGAAATGTGAATGCACATCAGGCACAAATGGAAAAAAAAAACATGTATCGCTAAGGTGAGGACCCGGTCCGCCCAGTGGTTCAGCGATTCTCCCACACTGAGAAACTGACTGGAAATTCATCTGATGTATGCACTGACGATTTGAGGCGCTTCTCGAAACGTCTCAAGATCTCAGCCAATGAGGGGTTATCGTCCATCTCTAACAACAAGGTGTAATAGTCGCTCGAAGTGTCATTTAAGGAGAAGTAGAATTGGTTGTGATGCTCCATCTCTTTCAATTGTTGATTGCAACCTACATGTAGCTGAACAATCTTGTGGAAGGATTTCCAAGTATATTTGCCATCATACCGCAGATCCGTGTACCTAGGCGAGTTTCTACCTTTGCCAATCGCATGTTCCCCTGCATAAGAGTACCAGGGACATGGACGGGGGTGTGTTGTACTTGGGATAGCCCCCGGGCGGAACGCCTAGAGAAACCTGGGTACTGTGAAGGGTGACATCCAGTGTTTTTACATTAATTATGGCAGATCTAACTGTAGTAGCGTTGATTGGACATTCATACATCAGAAGACTTGACACGTTTTTAAAAGTTAATTTGGGTTATGTAAATCTTTGTTTAGACCAAAGTCGATTCTCTGTAACGATTCGTGGTCAAGGAGGATTAACAGTGAGAGGCTTAGCGACATCTAAATCACTGTGCACATTTTCCCGAGCCCCAGACATTTGTTTTTTGCAAATCGCGGGTAACGATGTTTTACTACATTCACCTGCAAGGATTGTAAGAGACATCATTTCTCTTACGGACTTTCTGATTCATGGTACGGGAATTAAACACATGATTGTAGGTCAACGTATTCGTCGTGACCCCAAGAAATCAGCGCCTGGATACAATGACGCGGTCGTTGAAATAAACCTGATCCTGGACTGCGTGTGTATCCTTACCAAATGTGACATTTTGGAAACACAGGGGATTGAGATAACGTCCAGTACGTTGGGCCCGATGGAGTACATCTGTCTACAAAATCGTTAAACAATGAGCCAGTACCTATGGTCAAATACCTGAACAGCATTAAGTATGCGGTGATCAACACTTGCAGGCGACTGAGACCAGTATATAAATGAATTAATTAGTTTATGTTGAAGTATGATATCGTCTTGCATCGCATCTAGCTCTTAAGTTTACAAATTGCAAGACAAGTTTATAGTTTTTAAGAACATTTAGGTTTTGATATAGATAATGTTAATGTCATGGGTCAATGACAATACAAACACTTAAAATATTATATATGAAGTTGGCTCTCGAAATACATTTAGAATAGGATTTCTAAGTAATCGATGCTATTTGTCCAAGATGTTTGTTCATAATGTACAGGTGCACGATCTCTAAGTAATTCATGTTGCTCTTTTAAAGATATTGGTTTGCTATGTGAACTGCCAGTACATGATCTCTAAGTAATTCATGTTACTGTTTACAAGATGTTAGTTCACTATGTCTCAGTACATGATCTCTAAGTAATTCATGTTACTGTTTACAAGATGTTAGTTCACTATGCCTCAGTACATGATCTCTAAGTAATTCATGTTACTATTTCTAATATGCTAGTCCGCTAGTTGCCAGTACATGATCTCTAAGTATTTCTTGTAACTGTTTCTAAGAAAGTGATTTACTATGTGGTCTGACAACACATGATATAAGTAAGTACTGTTTCCAATATGTTAGTATACTATGTCTTGGTACATGATCTATACGTAATTCATACTACTGTGTCTAAGATTAGTTCACTATGTCTCAGTACTTAATCTCAAGTTATTCCTATTACTGATTAAATGAAAAATGGTTTACTATGTGATCGGACAGTATATAATCTCTACATTCTACATTCATGTTACTGTTTCCAAGACGCGAGTTCACTAGGTACCAGCATATGCTATTTTAGTAATTGGGGTTACTGTTTCTAAGTAATTGGTTACTTTGTGGACTGCCAATACGAGGTGTTTTAGTAATTACAGGCATCGGTTCTAAAATGTTAGTTCATTATGTACCAGAACCGCCGCAGTGGCCGAAAGGTAGAGCGTTCGCCCCGCATGCGGATGGCCGGGGTTCGAATCCTGGCCGCAACAGACCTTAGTCGTTAAAATATGTAGTGGCAGTTCCATCGCCAAACTCTCAGCATCAGGTGTGAATGTCACGGGTCCTTGGAGATGACCTTAAAAACGGATGATCCGTGGCACAGTAGGTGTGGCACGCTAAAGAACCCTCACTGCTCAATGGCTGTAAGTGCCGAGCTTAGGCCTAAATTTGAAGCCTTTCACCGGTCTTGGTGACGTTTCCATATGAGTGAAAAATTCTCTAGCGAGACGTTAAGCAAGATACAATCAATCAAGTAATAAGTAATTCATGTTACTGTTATAGATATAGTTTACGCTATTATTTTTCAGAGCAACTGAATTTGCCAAAAGCTTTAGGTTGGGAAATATCATGTAATTGTAGCAGGGGTTATTCTCCTTATAATGTTGAATTCATACATACATTGTAACTATAATAATAATTGGATTTTCCTCAGTTGTAACCATGCCGAGGAAGCGGGCAGCCGCAAACGAGTCTGCAAAAAAATAAAAAAAGAACGAAAATTGATAACCAGTCGGCGAAAGCAGTCAATAAACCACTAAACATCGATTACGAGAAATTAGCTGCAGAGATTTTGAAACACCAAAATGACAGCAAGAATCAAAACCATGTAGAAACGGAGGAATCAACAGAGTCAATTGTAGCTCAGTCCTCTGGCACTGTGGATCAGCCGAATAGTCCTGACACTAGCAATAACATCTCTACTTTAATTAACCAAATATTTAATACAGGTGAGTCAGTAAAACCCAAGGTTTCACATATCACCTATCTCTCTTTCTGATGGGATCCCTCTTGGTGCAGTGGTAGCATAACACACAAAACAGAAAATCTGGGATAACCAGTACATAGATTTACATGTGTTGCTGCAGCAGTGTGAGGATCCTGTCTCGTTGAATACTACTGCTGGGTCTGTGACAATTCAGCAGCAGGGGTCGACAAAACCCAAAACATCACTGACTATTAATCACTGGACAGACGCTTTTTTTTTTATTTCCATAGCATTATATCTTGAAAAAGCCCCAAAACCAAGCACTGCATTTGTTAAAATATTGCTTCTTTATCAGGGAAATGCACAAAATGTTAGGGGAGGGAGCTTGGAGAATTTACGATGAAAATTTTCGACAATTGAAAGAAACAGTAGATGTGCCATGGCAAAAGCCGATCGAAGAACTCAGAGTGAAAGCTGTCACTGGTGCATATATATCCCGTCCAGCCCAACAGCCCTTTCGGAAAGGGTCAAGCAGAGCGTAAATGTGTTTCTGCTCTGCCTTTAATAATAGAGAACAGTGTCAAAATGGCCCATGCCTTTACTCACAAACATGTCATGAAAACCATTCAAGAACCAATTGTAGAGGAAATAAGAAAAAGCAATCCTCAAATATAAAATCAAGAGCATCAACAGCCTCAAGGAGGATTTCTGCTCCCAACACCAATTATGCCAGACAAGCTAAATTACTTTATGGTCCAATATGATAGAACTCTTTCAGATTACTTAGTCCAAGGGTTTAAAAAGAGTTTTCGGTTGGGCTGTGTTGCTGGCCCACATCTGTCTCATATATCAAAAAATCACAAATCAACAGCAGATCACCCCAGTATCATCAACGATTATGTTCAAACTGGATTTTAAAAAGGTAGAATAGCTGGGCCATTTGATGAACCCCTTTAGAACATTTCACTGTGTCACCTTAGGATTAGTGCCAAAAAGTTCTTCCGAAAACTTTAGAATTATCCACGACCTTTCTTTCCCTAAAAATCAGTCTGCGGATGCCAACATTCCAAAGTAATTTTCGGTGGTTCACTATGAATCAATTGACAATTTTGTTTATTTAGTTCAGAAATTTGGTCAATATAATTTAATGGCAACATCTGACATTGCAGATGCCTTTAGAATATTTCCAATTCATCCACTAGACTATCACCTTTTAGGCTTAGTTGGCGAGTATCATTTTTATTATGATATGCGTTTACCAATGGGAGCAAGTAGCAGTTATCAATTTTTTTTAAGCACTTACCTGTGCGTTACAGTGGAAAACGTTTTCAAGGCAGCAGGTATCTCTCATATCCTGGATATTTTTTTCTTTATAGGCCCACCGAACTCGTTACAATGTAGAGATGATCTAACAAGTTTCTTATTTCTATGCAAACAAGCGGGTATCCCGATAAAGATGCAAATAACACAACCCCCTACAACAAAGTTAGCTATCTATGGGATTGAGGTAGATACTGACGTGATGGAATGTAGGTTACCAAAACGCTTAATCAACTGAAAAAATGTAAAAAAAAAAGAAAAAAAAAAGGTCTCATTAAAAGAATAACAATCAGTCATAGATCGCTTCCATTTTGCATGTGGGGTTGTAATATCATGCAGAGCTTTTTTTTTCGGCGTTTAATTAATCTCACCTGTGGTTTAGATGATTCTACAAGGTATATTAAGTTAGATATGGAAGCTAGAGTTGACTCAGCTACCTGGTCAGATTTCATTCAACACTTTAATGACAAGTCAGTTTTCTTAGATAAAGAATGGGTGTCTTCGGATCATTTAAATTTGCAAACATGTGCATCACGGTCACAATGTTATGCAGCAGTGCTAGGTTCTAAACGGTTTGCAAATAAGTGGTCAGATGCTCTTGTGAAATATCAGATATGTATCAAAGAACGTTTCCTAATTGTAATTGCTTTAGAAATATGGTGTCAGGAACTTTGGAACAAAAAAATTCTATTTCTATCTGACAATATGGCGGTAGTGGATGTTATCAATAAGCAGTCAGCAAAAGAACATAATCTTATGGAATTGTTACGACGGCTTGTGCTAGTGTCGATGCAATACAATATTCATTGCAGAGCTAAACATGTTTCAGGAAAATCTAATGCACTGGCTGACAGGCTCTCTCGTTTAAATTTTCAGGAAGCTTTCAGGGAAGCTCCATACTTGGCCAAACAACCAACACACGTTCCATGCCAGCTTTTGCACATTTGACACCGATGGCATGCAACTTAATACAAGCCTCTCTGAACCCTACTACAAAAATCTACATACATGGGATAAGTTGTGTCATTGGCCAGCATCAAAGCTTACTCTCCCATTACAAATCCTACAATTCGAAAGTTTTTGGCTCACCTATATGAAAACAATTATTCGGCAAGCACGTTAGCATCACAGGTTTCCGCTATTTCATTTCTTCATCAAATTTTAAACTTGCCAGACCCATCCCAAAATTTTCTAATACAAAAATTGTTAAAAGACTGTCAAAAATCATGTCATTGGGGCATACTGGCGACTCCCAATAACAGGGAAATTCTCATGCAACTCATCAATACCATACATCATACATGCTCCAAATTTCTTGTTTTATTGAAAGCATTGTTTCTCACTGCCTTTTTGGATTTTTCAGACTAGGGGGATTAGTTACCAAGTCAAAACAGGCTATAGTTCAAGTAATACAGGTCAGACGTCCATTTTGAAGCAAAAGAAGGGAAGTTAAGCAGTGTAAGCTTAATTCTAAGTCATGTAAAAACTATGCAAGCTGACCAATCAATTACTATTTGCTTAGAGGTCCAGCCTGACAATGAATTCTGTCCAGGTTTTGCTCTCTTTTACTATGTGCATGAATTCAAACATTCAAGTGGTCCCCTTTTTCAGTTTATTAACGGGGTTCCAGTTTCACATTCATTTGTTTCAAAACAAAAGCAAAAAACTGGACAGAATCCCTTGTCATGCTGAACCTCTAAGCAAATAGTAATTGATTGATCAAAACAATTAGATCAAAACAATTAGCAAATAGTAATTGATTGATCAAAACCATTAGAGGCAGCTATTTCATTCATGGATTTGAATCCAAAATTGTACAACGGTCACATGCAGCTAGGTGAGGTTTTTCTGAAAATGCGATACAGCGAATGGGTCGATGGGTTAGGGTTAGGGTCGATGGAAGTCCGATGCTGTTAAGAAATATATAAGGACGAGTTCTTTTACTCTTTCAATCTAATGAGTCAGATTATTTCTGTCACATTCCCCTGTAGGTGTCATTAGATCACTCAACATTCGATGGGTCAGATAATGTCTGCCATTCTCCCAGAGACCGTCTTCAGATCAAAATTAGATGGGTCAGATTATGTCTGCCATCATTCTATGACTCTTAGTCTATGTAAGTTATTAGCAATGAGTAGGCCAGATTATGTCTGCTACTTTCTCCTACACCTGTGCTGCTGGTATACATGTACTCCTGTATGTGCTAAATAGGTTACCCTGATGTACTCCAGGACATAGAGTCAGGGGTTTTGCGGGCTATTTGTAATTGTATAAGTATTATATTGTGTTATGTATTATTTAATCTGCTTTTCTCAAGATTTTCTGATATCAGAGAGGATTTTCTTTCCTCTGGCATGTTTATATGTTGTTTCCCTTGGGTGGCGGTCAATCCAATGTTTATTGGATGTTGTTGGCGTATTGTTTGTTGCCACCTTATTTTTAATCATAGTGATTATAATTATCACACTATATCTTAACATGTAACTTTGGGAGATCCTAAACCAAGTCTATGTACAATTTGATAAGAAAGTAGGATCTCCCTAATTGTTTATCTTGATATTTTCTTGTCATTAATGAATGACAGTTTTACAACTACAATAATTACTTGTTTGTTGAGATGAAAAATAACTAGCTGCGGGAAACATGTTTTAACTTCTAGATTTATCATATACATGTACAAGGTTTTTTTTTATAAACATAGAAATTTCTTGGAAAATAACCTCTGCATCAGCGGCCATGAATGCCCAGTCAGATTAAAACCACCCACCTCCTTTTCATCGTGCACTAAATCCACCCCTTCTAACACTCGCGCGTCAGGTAAGGAGAGAGAGAAAAGGGGGGTAATCAGACTGATTGATGCCGAGCCAGGACAGATTAATTGATGTCAGATATATTCAGCTCTTAATAAACAATTGGGTGTTATACACTTGGTTTAGCTATCATAAAATGTGAATGTTTTCTTTCATGAAACGACAAATTAGGGCATCAAATAGCGGTTAATTAATCGTGGATTGTTCATAACATAACAAAACAGCAAACGTATTTTTTTCTAATCGGCCTATGTGGCTACATCAACTTACATGTTTATACTGAATGCATGATCGTCTGGGTCATCCTACAACATGATATCCAGGGCATCTCTTCATTTGACATCAGGTATTTTTGAAGATGTAACACACAAGCGTTCGCCGCGCCGTGTTGTTTTCGTTGAAACGGAAACACGTGTGTGACTCCCTAGCGCAAACATCCGTGCATCAAAGGACCCCATTAGAAATAAGCTTTCGAGCTTTTATGGGTTATCCTTGGTATTTATGTATGTATGTTTGTATGTATGTGTATACCGAATAAATATTTTTTTTTTATTTGTGTTGCCCGTGCACAATTTCAGAAAACCCCGAGGCCGCGATGCGGATCACAGAAAAAAGTATATAATGCGGACTTGTCTATTTTGTTTTCTTTGTTTGGCAGAAAAAAATTATTACTTACTATTCCGAACAAATATTACATAACGTTTATGTCTGAATTTGAAATATGTTATTTATTTATTTTTCAATTTACTCTACCGATGTAACATTCTCATTAGGTGTTTTATGAAGTTACAAGTAGGTGGTGTAACTGTTATATACCAATAATTGTTATATACTTTTTTAAAAAGCAGAGAATACTTGGATGATTATTTCATATATACAATTGTATGTGTATATTGTTTTAGTGCCACAGAAAGTATTCAATTTACCGAAACGGGACAATACAAGTATTGTTCACTACTTATTGTGAGACGCGCTTGGATCGTTTTCAGCTACGACGTTTTGTCGCTAATTTCAAGGAAAACTGCGAGGCATGTCCCAAATTTATTTTAGAAAAACTACCGAGA
This sequence comes from Ostrea edulis, assembly GCF_947568905.1. Taxonomy (NCBI): domain Eukaryota; kingdom Metazoa; phylum Mollusca; class Bivalvia; order Ostreida; family Ostreidae; genus Ostrea; species Ostrea edulis. The sequence continues at coordinate 5,522,554 of NC_079172.1, read as the reverse complement.
ACTATTACACGAATAACGGCCCATCAAAAAGGAAATGTCCTCTACTTTTACAGGCTGTATTTACCTTTCCCTATTACCATATATGAATATAGGTAAAACGCCGATCTGTTTAAACATTGAGAAATGAAATCGTAGGAAAACATACATGTGCTAAAAAAAATTGCTATTTTCTTCTAACTTTACCAGGCATTAAAAATAATTTCTATATGTACTGAAAGCAGAGATTATATGCTTTTCAAAAATGTAAAACAAAACAAATGTTATATTGATAGGGAAAATAAAAAACATATCGAGGGGGGGGGATGGCCTTGCGATAAAGCGTTGCGTCATATTTAGACGAAACCATCTTTCACTTTAGGTGCTTTTTTAAAGTTAATAGCTTTCTTCACTTTATTGATTTTTACATATTTTAAAAAAAACCCAACATTTTCAAAAATATGATATATAGATCGTATATCTTATCGCCATATATTCAAAGATTTAGAGGCACTCTTTTCGCGTAGTCCTGTATTCACGCACCATCGGAGTAGAGAAGGTGTTAATCTAATTCAATGCATCACTGGCTCATTGACAGTAATTAAATCTCTGGAGTAAAGGGAAGTTTTAAAATCATTTAGATTGGGATTTTTCTGCAGTTAGATAAAGGGGGATTTTTCGTTTCAATCCAGGTTAAGTTAATCTTTACCGTAAACTATTTATCCATTGCCGGCTTTAAGAGAGGTTGGAAAACGTAACCGAGATCCAACCAGTTTGTATGAGTATCCTACACTGTCGCATTCGGTACAGGAAGTAATTTAAGCTCTGACCAGGTTGTACAAAGACAGAATGTAGCAATAGAACAAGGCACTGGACATGTTGTGTTTGTGAAGTATATCGACAAATTAAGACACATTCTTTAGACTGTCTAGAATGGGTTTCTGTAAAATATGCGGTAAGTTTCTGATGATAGTGTTTCATCTAGCATTCCTTTAGAGCAATATAAGCTGTATCTGAAGATATATTAATTGAAAAATAGAATAAAACTATGATAACATACTTGGAATTGAATGCGTATAATTTCATAGAATCAGGGTGAATCTGAAGCAATAAACCAATGAACTCAGCAAAAAATGTCGATTCACGAATCATTGTCATACTTTAAGTAATTCCTGCTCGTAATCTCCAATGTGAATTCACATGGGAGGTTACCGGTTCAGAAAAATGCGAAAGAGAGGCACTGCACATGTGTCAGATTTTTAAACAATTTAATACGCAAAATCTATAGCAAATTCACTATTGAATTTTAGTTGATTGACACATTTTCCTACATTCAATTACTTTCTTGCACTTAAATACTTAGTCATTCATGACACGATGTAATAATTCAAATGTTAACTTCGTATGACCTCGGTCTCAGTACATGCCAATTATGTTCGACAGTCATCGTTCCCATGGCGGTGTACATGAAAGCCGAAGATAACGCACTGTGACCGGTCGACAGGGGATGCTTAACCTAGACACCTGATCCCACCTCTGATGTGTTCAGGGTTTCGTGTTTGCCCAACCATGTTTTTTGTATTGCCTATATGAGTAATGAAATTGATCACTGTTCGTTATCTTCACCTTTCATAAATTATACCGATAGGTGTCAATTGGTTTATACTTGTATCGTTGAAAAATACCGTCAGTTACACCTTTTATTGCTTTGAAGATCAAGATTACATCGGATTTATTTCAACTTTAGATTAATATTGTAATGATAATGAAGGATAAAGAATATATATCATGTGTTTATACTGTGTCCATAAAATGTGCTAATGGAAATAAAAAATGCGAACGTGACTTAGGACTACGATCTCAACAAAATCTAAATATCTTGAATTTTCACAATCCATTTCCACAATCAAATTTTCAATACTTCCCTTGGTTGTATAATTTTACATTGTCCTCCACAGAAAGAAATTGATATACATGGTTGTTTGTTTTAACTGTTTCCTTTGACGACAGGTCTTATTCCAATTCTGCTTTTGTATGATGGGCATGCAAAGTGCATAATCACTAGATCATCGGACATATGCGGTTCGACTGGTGACGTGTACAATTGCCAATATCAGCAATTGAAATTTGTACCAAGAGACATTGTTTCAAATATTACAGCCATTGATCTTTCTGTCAACGATATCGAGAATCTGAAGGATGGCGACTTTAACGGAATGCATAATCTGAAAGCCATATATCTTAATCGGAACAGAATAAATCACATCAAAAGGAACGTATTTCAATATCTCCCTAATTTGTGCATTTTAGATCTAAGCTCAAACCAACTTCGCAAAGGATCTATAGAAAAGGGAACATTTCAAGATATGAATTCTCTTCAGGACCTCAGAATTAATCGTAACGCATTTCAAAGTGGAGGATTTCCTGACGAAGAAATAGAATATCTTCCATCACTGAGGAACTTATCAATGAGCGTTACTACAAACACCTTGTATTTTTCTTCAAAATTTCGAACATTAAAAAACCTTAAAAAGATGGAAATTGATTCTTATGTCGATTTTCAGTTAAATAATAAATCCTTCGAAAATCTCGTTGAACTCAATATAGAATATGTACACTTTCATCTTTGGTCACAATTGCCCATGCAAAAATATCGACGAGGATTTGTTTTGGGCGTTTCCTAACTTAAAAGGCCTGCGCCTTCAAACGTTGTGTGGCATGCGATACGCACTGAAATCCCTGATGCGATTCCAGTTTAAGAAATTGAACTATGTAAACTTTTCTCGTTCATTCCCACGCGTTGGAGAAATGATTGGTATGAATGAAAATGATGTGAAGTATCTGAGGAACGTCTGTGTTAAAACTGTTAGTTTGAAGGACACAAATAGTATAAGCATACCTACAATGAAATCCTCCATATTTATGAAATGCATTGAACATATAGACTTGTCATTCAATACGATTCAAAACTCCCCTTTTGCAGTTGCAATTTCAGAAGCAGTGAGAGTCAAAGTTATAAATCTCAGTCACCAGAGTTACTGTGGTTCATATTCATCTCCCATTGAAAACAGCAAACTAACGATACAGCAAATGCCATTAAATATCACACTATCTACTTCATTGGAAGATTTAGACTCATCCAATACGCACATTGATCCCGGCACAGCCAAGTTAAAAATTCAAATATACGGAATTAACCTCGAACGACTCAACGCTAGATACACAAGTTTTCCCCTTTGTGGGATGGACAACCTCAAACTTATATTACCTCGACTGTGGTTTTTTGATCTCTCTGGTGTACAATGTAAATATTTAAATGTAGCATTTCTGAAAGATTTGCGTTCTTTGTCGGAACTCTACATGAGTGATGTAAATCTTGATTCGGGTCTAACACGAGATGTGAAGGCTGAGTTTCTTAATGGCCTTACCAAACTGAAGGTGGTCGATTTCTCAGAGAATGCCTTAAAAGATTTACATCCTAACCTTTTTCAAAGTCAGGCATTCTCTTTGGAAACGTTATTATTAAATGGCAATCTATTCACTACAGTTCCAAATGCTCTTCGTGTTGTTACATCATTACGAGTTCTTCAACTGAAATTCAACAAAATATCATCCTTTTCGACCGATTCTATCATTACCTTAAATCATCTAAAAAGCGTACAGATAGATGTTAGAGGTAACCCCTTTGACTGCTTCTGTAATGCCATTGATTCCTTGCACTGGATGTCCGATCATCGGGAACTATTTCGTCATTTGAACGAGACCTACTGTATTGAGGAACCAACCAAATCGTTGTTTTCTGTGATTAATGATATGCGTTCCCTAGAACTACGATGCATTTCAAGGCTGTGGATGCAAATATCGATTTCTGCTCTGTCGTTCACATTTCTTTTTCTTGTAACATTTACAATTTTATACCGCTACAGAATCCTCCTGCGTTATGGAATGTTGAGAATCAGATTATTTTGGAGAAAAAGCTTTTCGATAATCATTGCATCCGACATACCTGTGTATGACGCATATATTTCGTATTCATCCAGTGATTTTGCTTGGATGCGCTCAAAACTTTACCCAGCATTAACTGGACAAAATCTTCGAATCGCGCTGCAAGATAAAGATTTTAACCCAGGTAGTCCCTATGCAGAAGTAGTTAAATTTGTTAGCATGAGCAAATATGTGATATTCGTAATAACACGGGGTTTTATCAAATCTGAATGGGGATCCTATGAAATCCAGGTCGCAAAAATACATGCAATTCACACTAAGGCGAAACTTGTTCTGATCATCAAGGATGGAATCCAAATTGAAGATCTTCCAAATGACATCTTGTTTATTTGGTGGAAAATCAAACCATTGGTGTTCAATGAAAATGGAACCGAAGGGAAACAAGCAAAATTTTTCAAACGGTTATTCACTATTATTAAGGATTAATCGAATGGAATAACATATACTTCCGTGTTCTTTGTGGTGTACTGTACTTATCATACGAGAACCCGTTTCATTTGTGGATATAGAATACACTCATTTTAACGCAATACGTTTCAGGAAAAATACGAGAAACAAAATATTCATTGCATGACAAAATACATGTATGAAAGCTGCACAATAATTTTTATTTTAGTTTGTATTATACAATGTTTTTGCCTTTTATATCTTTACAAATTGTGTTTATAGTCATATTACCAGCGATGCATTTATTTACTCTGCATGTACGAATCTTGATAAATATAGTATGTCTATTGTAACGTCTTGTGATTCCGACAAAAATGAAAATTCTGTATTTTGATACTAATATGCATAAATAATTACTCACAAATTGCTTTCTTTTTACAAAAAACGCATTTGAGAATCAAATAGATAGTGCCAAAATGAAATGACAACCCATGCATGGCCAAGTATTGTATATTAGGTGTCGGTTTTCACACGTACTGTACATTTTTATTTCTACTTAATTTCAATATCTGTTTATATTTTCTTTAATACACAGGTTATTTTTGATAGAATATAACCAATTCTCTATGGATTGACCCAAAGAATAATTTCTAGCCGAGACAATTTAATTTCCCTCTGGCTCCCATGACAAAACGTTAAACTTATCACTATCTGGTGACGAAGAAACAGGTAAAGCCTCGAACATGTGTAAAAGATAATCAAACAAGGTTTAAATTCAAGTCTATGTCTGGAATTGTCACCTTCTAAATCCAGGATATCTTTAAACCTGGTCATTTGTCGCAGAAATCAAAACGGTAATATAGTGGTGTAGTATGTGTAAAAACATACACTGTTTTCAAATGCAATAGGAAGGAAAATCATTTCGCCATTCTTTCTATAAATAACAATATTTGAATAGCTTTTTCGAGTAAATACTTGCATATCTGGACGAAATTAAATCACAGTTGTGAACTTTTCAATATAATTTTAAATGAACTGTAAGCTTTATTTAAAATCAATCTGCACCGCACTTGACCTTTAAGTGTCACAGTTTTTAAAGTGTTTATTGGAAGATTAAATTTAAAACCAAATTTTCAACGTCTTATATTCATACATTTGCATAGTTTGATTCATTTTTTCTATTCTAAGACTGAAGATTTTCTAATTCATTTCATAGATTTAATAAAAATAACAAAGTTTAATCTCAAAATCATGTATGCATTTTAAAGAATTTTTGCTGATGATCTTTTTCGTAAAGGTATATACGTACAAAATTGATATGTTGTTGTTTCCAAGCTAACATGATTGTTTTGTTCCCGAACACATAGTGTCGGAAACATATTCTGTTTGCTCCGTTTCCTATTATTATTGTTTTCTTCTTTAGTGCGAAATGTTGTCGCTAATTTTAAAGAAAACCGCGAGAAATGTCCCAAATTTATTTTATCGTAGTAGCAAAAATACCGAGAATCATAACACGAATAGGGGCCCATCAAAAAGGAAATTCCCTCTACTTTCACAAGCTGTATTTACCTTTCCCTATTTTCAAATATGAATATAGGTAAAATTCCGATCTGTTTAAACATCAACTTTATCAGGCATTAAATTTCATTTTTAAAAGTACTGAAAGCAGAGTATACATGCTTTTCAAAAATGTAAAAAAAAAAAAAAAAAAAAAAAAAAAAAAAAATATTGCATTGATAGGGAAAATAAACAAGAGGCGCATGGGCCTAGAATCGCTTTTCTGATACATTGTAGAACAGGCAAAAATTTTCACTAACCAAGATTCATCAATTAACAAAGTTTGATGATGTGAAGTCAAATAGTACCTGAAAATCTAAATGTAACTGTCCAAAAGTAGGTCACAGTGACCTACTTTTGGTCGACACACCGAAGACTCAAGATGCATCAACTGACAAGTCAAATAGTATTCAAATATAGCCGTCAAATTCCAAAAGAAGGCCACAGTGACCTACTTTTTGGTCGACACACTCCAAAGACTCAAGATGCATCAACTGACAAAGTTTGATAATTGAAGTCAAATAGTATCTGAAATATTCAGATATAAACGTCAAATTCCAAAAGTAGGTCACAGTGACTACTTATTGGTTGACACACTCTGAAGATTCAAGGCCCATCAACTGACAAAGTTTGATCATTGTAAGTCAAATAGTATCTGAAATATTCAAATATAGCCATCAAAATCCAAAAATACGTCACGATGACCTACTTTTTAGTCAACACACTCTGAAAACTCAACATGCATCAACTGACAAATTTTGATAATTGTAAGTCAAATAGTATCTGAAATATTAAAATATAGCCGTCAAATTCCAAAAGTAGGTCACGTTGACTTACTTTTTTGTCAACAAACTATGAAGACTCAAGATGCATCAATTGACAAAGTTTGATGATCCTAGCTTTCATAGTGTCCAAAATATGCATCTTAAATTGAAAATGTGAAATTTGAATGTCTGCAAATTTCAAAAAGTAGGTAACTGTGGCCTACTTTTTTAAAATAAATATGTTTCGAGGCCTCCAGTGGCATCAACTTACAAGGTTTGATGATTCTAATTCTCTCGGTATCTGAAATAACAACCTAAAATGTATTCATAAATGATTAGCCATAAAATTCAGAAAGTAGGTCATGGTAACAAACTTTTTTAATGACGCAGTTCAAAGTCCCATGATCCATCAACTGACAACTTTTGATGATCATAGGCTCAAAAGTGTCCAAGATATGCATCAAAATCCATTTAAGAATAATTTCCTGTAAAATTCAAAAGTAGGTCACCATGACCTACTTTTGAAACAATATGATATTAGGTCCTAGGATGCATCAATTGACAAAGTTTGATGATCCTAGTCCTTATACTAAGCAAAATATCAAAGTTTTAACAAAACAGAATTTAAGATCAACTTTGAAGTGACCTTGAGACAACACCCTTTGCCCCAAGATGATGTCTTGAACATTTTTTTTATCTACAACCTATCCTCATCCTTATGCATAAGTTTGGTGATAATTTGCCCAGTGGTTCTTGAGAAGATTTTTTTAGCAACCACTACTTTTGTTTGCATTTTCCTAATTATCTCCCCTTGTTAAAAGGTCACAACCTTAGTTTTGTTACAAATGAAAGCCCTTTAGCCAAGGATACCCTGTGACAAATTTGACAAATATTAGCCAAGGGGTTCTTGAGATATAGCCCCTTTTCCAAAAAGTTGACGGACACCGCACACCAGACATATGGCCATATGATTAGCTCTTTGAGCCTTCCGCTCAGAAGAGCTAAAAACATATCAAGGGGGAAATAGCCTTGCGACAAAACATTGCATCATATTTAGACGAAGCCATCTTTCACTTTAGATGCCTTTTTAAGGTTAATGGCTTTATTCACTTTATTGATTTGTACTTAGCTGAAAAATAAAGAAAATTTTCATAAAATATGATATATAGATCATTTATCTTATGGCCATAGTTTCAAAGATTTAGAGGCACTCCTTTTGCGTAGTCCTGTTTTTACGCGCCACCGGTCAAATTAACCGGCGCAGTAGAAAAAGGGTCAATTTAATTCAATGCATCACTGGCTCATTGACCGTAATAAAATCTCTGGAGTAAGAGGAAGTTTTAAAATCACTTAGATTTGGGTTTTCCATCACTTAGGTAAAGGGGGATTTTTTGTTTCAATCCAGGTCTAGTAAATCTTTACCGTAAACTATTTCTCAGTTGTCGGCTTTGAGGAGGTATGCTACAATATGGAAATTTGATCACTGAAGAGACATTATTTGTCGAAATGCGCATCTGGTGCAACAAAATCGTACTGTATAAGTTTTGCATATGGATGAAAAGTGGAGAATATGTACAACAATATTTTGGAATTGAAAATTTTCAAATTTACTTGATTTAGTCAAAAAAAAGAGGTTTAGTTGAAAGCAATCTGAGAAAAATTTCAAACCTCTGCTGGACTCGAACACGCGATTTACAGTTCAGCAGTCGACATGCTAACCTACTGAGCTACTCAGCTAGGCAAATCTTTTTTATATGAATATAAAAATATTGCTGATATTTATATTTTCCACCATGTTTTAGAAGGAAGTCAGCCATTATGACGATGTAGAGTACCTCCTTAAGAGAGGTTAGAAAACGTAACCGAGATCCAACCAGTTTGTATGAGTATCCTACACTGTCGCATTCGGTACAGGAAGTAATTTAAGCTCTGACCAGGTTGTACAAAGACAGAATGTAGCAATAGAACAAGGCACTGGACATGATGCGTTTGTGAAGTATATATCGACAAATTAAGACACATTCTTTAGACTGTCTAGAATGGGTTTCTGTAAAATATGCGGTACGTTTCTAATGTTATTGTTTCATCTAGCATTCCTTTAGAGCAATATAAGATGTATCTGAAGATATATTAATTGTACAATATAAGATGTATCTGATGGTGTATGAATTGAAAAAATAGAATAAAATATATAACATAATTGGAATTCAATTCATATCATTTCATAGAATCAGAGTGAATCTGAAGCAATAAACCCGTGAAATCAGCAAAACATGTGGATTCATGAATCATTATCATCTTTTAAGTATTTCCTGCTCGTAATCTCCAATGTGAATTCACCTCGGAGGTTACCGATTCAGAAAAATGCGAAAAAGGGGCATTGCACACGTGTTAGATTTTTAAACAGTTTAATATGCAAAATCTATAGCAAATTCATTAATGACTTTTATTTGATTGACACATTTTCCATAATTCAACTACTATCTTGCACTTAAATACTTACTCATTCCTGACACGATGTAATAATTCAATTTTAACTTTGTACCACCTCGGTCTCAGTGCATGCCAATTATGCTCGATAGTCATCGTGCCCATGTCCGTGTACGTGAAGCCGAAGATAACGCACTGTAACCGGTCGACAGGGAATGCTTACTTAGACAGTTGATCCCACCTCTGGTGTGTTCAGGGTTTCGTGTTTGCCCAACTATCTATTTTGTATTGCTTATAGGAGTAATGAAATTGATCACTGTTCGTTATCTTCACCTTTCATAAATTATATCGATAGGTGTCAATTGGTTCATACTTGTATCGTTAAAAAATATCGTCAGTTACACCCTTTATTACTTTGTAGATCAGATTACATCGGATTTATATCAACTTTAGATTTGTAATGATAATGAAGGTTAACGAAAATATATCATGTGTTTATTCTGTGTCCATACATGTAAAATGTGCTAATGGAATGCCAAAAATGCGAACGTGACTTAGGACTACGATCTCAACAAAACCTAAATATCTTGAATTTTCACAACCCATTTCCACAATCAAATTTTCAATGCCTCCCTTTCCCTGTAAGTTGTATAATTTTACATTGTCCTCCACAGAAGGAAATTGATATCCATGGCTTTTTGTTTTGACTGTTTCTTTTGACGGTAGGTCTTATTCCAATTCTACTTTTGTATGATGGGCATGCAACGTGCATAATCACTAGATCATCGACTGGTGATGTGTACAATTGCTAATATCAGCAATTGAAATCTGTACCAAGAGATATTGTTTCAAATATCACAGCCATTGATCTTTCTGTCAACGATATCGAGAATCTGAAGGATGGCGACTTTAACGGAATGCATAATCTGAAAGCCATTTATCTTAATCGGAACAAAATAAATTACAGCAAGAAGAACGTATTTCAGCGTCCGCCTAATTTATGCATTTTAGATCTAAGCTCAAACCAACTTCGCAAAGGATCCATAGAAAAGGGAACATTTCAAGATATGAATTCTCTTCAGGAACTTAGAATTAATGACAATCCCTTTCTTGTTGGAGGATTTCCTGACGACGAAATAGGACGTCTTTCATCACTGAGGAACTTATCAATGAGCGTAACTACAGCAACCCTGCATTTTCCCCTCAAAATTTCAAACATGGTGGCCGAGAGGTTAGAGCGTTCGCCCCACATGCAGAAGGTCGGGGTTCAATCCCGGCCGCGACAGACCTAAGGCGTTAAAACAGGTAGTGACATTTCCCTCGCCAAACGCTCAGCATCAGGTGTGAATGTCACGGGTCTCGGAGATGACTTTAAAAATTGATGAACCGTGTCACAGTAGGTGTGGCACGCTAAAGAACCCTCACTGCTCAATGGTCGTAAGCGCCAGGCATATGCCTAAATTTGAAGCCCTTCACCGGTCTTGGTGACAAAGTCTCCATATGAGTGAAAAATTCTCGAGCGAGACGTTAAGCAAAATACAATCAATCAATCAAACTTTAAAACAACTAAAAAAAAACTGGAAATTGATTATCCTGTCGATTTCCATATAAGAAATAAATCCTTTGAAAATCTTACTGAACTCAATAAACAATGTGTACATTTCAACGATGATTTGTTTTGGCCGTTTTCTAACTTTAAATTCCTGCGCCTTTAAACGTTTTGTGGCATGCGAAAGACATTGAAATCGCTAATGAGATTGCAGTTTAAGAAATTGAAGTATGTAAACTTAACTCTTGGAGAAGCCATGACGATGTATGAAAATGATGTTAAGTATCTGGAAAAAAAACGTATGTGCAGAACTGTTAGTTTCAAGGACACGCGCATTGTAAGCATAAGTACGATGGAATCCTCCATATTCATGAAATGTATTGAACAAATAGTCTTTTTGTATAATACGTTAAGAAACTCCCCGTTGGTATTTGCAATTCTAGAAGCACCGCGAATCAAAGTCATCAATTTTAGTCATCAGAGGTACTCTGGATCAAATTTATTTCCCAGTCCAAACCGCAAACCAATTATTGAACAATTGTCATTTAGTTTAACACTGTGCGAGTTTCATTGTGTCGTAACCCTTCCGGCTAGATTTGGGCACCATATGGTATCAAAATCTTTACGGGAATAAATAATGAAAAAAATCTTTTAAAAAGCTCACTCAAATGAGCGATGTGGCAGACGGACCTTTTTGCATTAATACTACATCCTTTTCTAAAAGGTCAGTGATATTCTTTATTTTTAATTCTTACGATAAACACTCAAATCAAGATATCTGCTTTTTTTATAGAAAAGAAAAGAGAAATGACTTTAGTTTTGAGGTTTTGGGTGTCTTCCTTTCTTTAATCGGACAACCTTTTAATTCTTTTTTATATATCCCTGTATCAATTGGGTTTTTTTAATATTATTATTAAAACACTTTACACAAACAACTGATATACAATAAGTAGATGTACATATTGATTTTCGATACACTTACATGTTTTACACATCGCTGAATTATAAGGACACGTATTCAACACATAAACTAGCATATATTATACACAAGCACTATACATCAGGCATAGATATACAAGTATTATACATTGATTTAAGTGTCTTCTACACATGTAGGATGCAACACACATATTCAAAGAAAGGTCGACAGGGGATGCTTACTCCTCCTAGGCACCTGATCCCACCTCTGGTATATCCAGAGGTCCGTGTTTGCCCAGCTATCTATTTTGTATTGCTTGTAGGAGTTATGAGATTGATCACTGTTCGTCATCGTCACCTTTCATTTATAGGTTTATAATTATATTGTATAAAAATGTAGCTAGTAATGATAGTAATGTTGGAATTAAATGAAAGGCCCACATATGCAAGAGGATACACAATTATTAATAGTCCATGAAAGGATCCTCTTGATCTTCAACTGAGGGGCAGCCCCCCTCTGAGGGTGGGATTATGACATTCAATGTTGATACTCTCTAAGATAAGTCAACATCTTTTTGAAAAAAATGAAAATGCTTTGTATTGCCAGTAGCAAATAATATTTCTAAATATGTGAAATACATGCTTTTAAGTTGCATATAATTCCTTCAGATGTTTCATCAATATTTTCAAGTCTACAATACATTTTATATCTGTATATTGTTATAGCTATAAAGGATAAAAGTAAATTGAACACTACAGTTATTTCATTTCTGACAGAGAAAAATCCAACGACAACATTTTCCCATTTTACATCAAAACCCATGAAGTTACTAATTTCCATATAATCTGTACATTTACACAATCAAATATTAAGTGTTTTGAATTCTCAATCTTATCGCTACACGTTTTACCCATGCAGGTCGTATTTCTATTGATTTTTTTTACTGTAATAATTATTTGAAAGTATATTATGTAACAGTTTATAGTTAAATTTTGCAATTGTTTTGTCTTGAAGCATTTCTACTTTATTCATGTATATTTTACTCCAGTCACTGTTGGCTATGTCAAATTCTTCTTTGTTTTACTTTGCTTGCATGACTGGCACCTGAAACTTTTTCTTTGCACAAGTGTTATAAAAGTCTTTTGTTGTATGTTTGTTTTGGCTGTGATTGTTTATTGAGATCTTTAGATGACTGCATATGGTGAAGTCGTACTTTTGTTCGTATTTCTTGAAAATTTATTTTATTATTTTATATTCACAAAGCCAATTATTCTTTTCTACTAATAATTCCATTATATCCTCAGGTGGCTTAAGAAGCCCGTTATCTGACAATAAATCCTTAACATAAAGTATATTACTTTTCGACCAGTTAGGAAAGAAGATTGTTTTGCCTTTATATGAAAATTTTTGATTTGACCATATTGGTTGTGTAAGAAATTGTACATTATTGTGATTATCGTGTATTTGTTTACACGCATTAAAGCATATAAATACTTGTTTACACGCATTAAAGCATATAAATACTTGTTTACACGCATTAAAGCATATAAATACTTGTTTACACGCATTAAAGCATATAAATACTTGTTTACACGCATTAAAGCATATAAATACTTGTTTACACACATTAAAGCATATAAATACTTGTTTACACGCATTAAAGCATATAAATACTTATAGAACAAAGCCACTGTCCGTATTATTTCGGGTCTGATTCTAACACTAATTAAAATGTGATCCAGTTCACGGGCCTGATTCTAACACTAATTAAAATGTGATCCAGTTCACGGGCCTGATTCTAACACTAATTAAAATTTGATGCAGTTCACGGGCCTGATTCTAACACTAATTAAAATGTGATCCAGTTCACGGACCTGATTCTAACACTAATTAAAATGTGATCCAGTTCACGGGCCTGATTCTAACACTAATTAAAATGTGATCCAGTTCACGGGCCTGATTCTAACACTAATTAAAATGTGATCCAGTTCACGGACCTGATTCTAACACTAATTAAAATGTGATCCAGTTCACGGGCCTGATTCTAACACTAATTAAAATGTGATCCAGTTCACGGACCTGATTCTAACACTAATTAAAATGTGATCCAGTTCACGGGCCTGATTCTAACACTAATTAAAATGTGATGCAGTTCACGGACCTGATTCTAACACTAATTAAAATGTGATCCAGTTCACGGGCCTGATTCTAACACTAATTAAAATGTGATCCAGTTCACGGGCCTGATTCTAACACTAATTAAAATGTGATGCAGTTCACGGGCCTGATTCTAACACTAATTAAAATGTGATCCAGTTCACGGGCCTGATTCTAACACTAATTAAAATGTGATCCAGTTCACGGGCCTGATTCTAACACTAATTAAAATGTGATGCAGTTCACGGGCCTGATTCTAACACTAATTAAAATGTGATGCAGTTCACGGGCCTGATTCTAACACTAATTAAAATGTGATCCAGTTCACGGGCCTGATTCTAACACTAATTAAAATGTGATCCAGTTCACGGGCCTGATTCTAACACTAATTAAAATGTGATCCAGTTCACGGGCCTGATTCTAACACTAATTAAAATGTGATCCAGTTCACGGGCCTGATTCTAACACTAATTAAAATGTGATCCAGTTCACGGGCCTGATTCTAACACTAATTAAAATGTGATCCAGTTCACGGGCCTGATTCTAACACTAATTAAAATGTGATCCAGTTCACGGGCCTGATTCTAACACTAATTAAGATGTGATCCAGTTCACGGGCCTGATTCTAACACTAATTAAAATGTGATCCAGTTCACGGGCCTGATTCTAACACTAATTAAAATGTGATCCAGTTCACGGGCCTGATTCTAACACTAATTAAAATGTGATCCAGTTCACGGGCCTGATTCTAACACTAATTAAAATGTGATCCAGTTCACGGACCTGATTCTAACACTAATTAAAATGTGATGCAGTTCACGGGCCTGATTCTAACACTAATTAAAATGTGATCCAGTTCACGGGCCTGATTCTAACACTAATTAAAATGTGATCCAGTTCACGGGCCTGATTCTAACACTAATTAAAATGTGATGCAGTTCACGGGCCTGATTCTAACACTAATTAAAATGTGATGCAGTTCACGGGCCTGATTCTAACACTAATTAAAATGTGATCCAGTTCACGGGCCTGATTCTAACACTAATTAAAATGTGATGCAGTTCACGGGCCTGATTCTAACACTAATTAAAATGTGATCCAGTTCACGGGCCTGATTCTAACACTAATTAAAATGTGATCCAGTTCACGGGCCTGATTCTAACACTAATTAAAATGTGATCCAGTTTAAGGGCCTGATTCTAACACTAATTAAAATGTGATCCAGTTCACGGGCCTGATTCTAACACTAATTGAGATGTGATCCAGTTCACGGGCCTGATTCTAACACTAATTGAGATGTGATCCAGTTCACGGGCCTGATTCTAACACTAATTAAGATGTGATCCAGTTCACGGGCCTGATTCTAACACTAATTAAAATGTGATCCAGTTCACTGGCCTGATTCTAACACTAATTAAAATGTGATCCAGTTCACGGGCCTGATTCTAACACTAATTAAAATGTGATCCAGTTCACGGGCCTGATTCTAACACTAATTAAAATGTGATCCAGTTCACGGGCCTGATTCTAACACTAATTAAAATGTGATCCAGTTTAAGGGCCTGATTCTAACACTAATTAAAATGTGATGCAGTTCACGGGCCTGATTCTAACACTAATTAAAATGTGATCCAGTTCACGGGCCTGATTCTAACACTAATTAAAATGTGATCCAGTTCACGGGCCTGATTCTAACACTAATTAAAATGTGATCCAGTTCACGGGCCTGATTCTAACACTAATTAAAATGTGATCCAGTTTAAGGGCCTGATTCTAACACTAATTAAAATGTGATCCAGTTCATGGGCCTGATTCTAACACTAATTAAGATGTGATCCAGTTCACGGGCCTGATTCTAACACTAATTAAGATGTGATCCAGTTCACGGGCCTGATTCTAACACTAATTAAAATGTGATGCAGTTCACGGGCCTGATTCTAACACTAATTAAAATGTGATGCAGTTCACGGGCCTGATTCTAACACTAATTAAAATGTGATCCAGTTCACGGGCCTGATTCTAACACTAATTAAAATGTGATCCAGTTCACGGGCCTGATTCTAACACTAATTAAAATGTGATCCAGTTCACGGGCCTGATTCTAACACTAATTAAAATGTGATCCAGTTCACGGGCCTGATTCTAACACTAATTAAAATGTGATCCAGTTCACGGGCCTGATTCTAACACTAATTAAAATGTGATCCAGTTCACGGGCCTGATTCTAACACTAATTAAAATGTGATCCAGTTCACGGGCCTGATTCTAACACTAATTAAGATGTGATCCAGTTCACGGGCCTGATTCTAACACTAATTAAAATGTGATCCAGTTCACGGGCCTGATTCTAACACTAATTAAAATGTGATCCAGTTCACGGGCCTGATTCTAACACTAATTAAAATGTGATCCAGTTCACGGGCCTGATTCTAACACTAATTAAAATGTGATCCAGTTCACGGACCTGATTCTAACACTAATTAAAATGTGATGCAGTTCACGGGCCTGATTCTAACACTAATTAAAATGTGATCCAGTTCACGGGCCTGATTCTAACACTAATTAAAATGTGATCCAGTTCACGGGCCTGATTCTAACACTAATTAAAATGTGATGCAGTTCACGGGCCTGATTCTAACACTAATTAAAATGTGATGCAGTTCACGGGCCTGATTCTAACACTAATTAAAATGTGATCCAGTTCACGGGCCTGATTCTAACACTAATTAAAATGTGATGCAGTTCACGGGCCTGATTCTAACACTAATTAAAATGTGATCCAGTTCACGGGCCTGATTCTAACACTAATTAAAATGTGATCCAGTTCACGGGCCTGATTCTAACACTAATTAAAATGTGATCCAGTTTAAGGGCCTGATTCTAACACTAATTAAAATGTGATCCAGTTCACGGGCCTGATTCTAACACTAATTGAGATGTGATCCAGTTCACGGGCCTGATTCTAACACTAATTGAGATGTGATCCAGTTCACGGGCCTGATTCTAACACTAATTAAGATGTGATCCAGTTCACGGGCCTGATTCTAACACTAATTAAAATGTGATCCAGTTCACTGGCCTGATTCTAACACTAATTAAAATGTGATCCAGTTCACGGGCCTGATTCTAACACTAATTAAAATGTGATCCAGTTCACGGGCCTGATTCTAACACTAATTAAAATGTGATCCAGTTCACGGGCCTGATTCTAACACTAATTAAAATGTGATCCAGTTTAAGGGCCTGATTCTAACACTAATTAAAATGTGATGCAGTTCACGGGCCTGATTCTAACACTAATTAAAATGTGATCCAGTTCACGGGCCTGATTCTAACACTAATTAAAATGTGATCCAGTTCACGGGCCTGATTCTAACACTAATTAAAATGTGATCCAGTTCACGGGCCTGATTCTAACACTAATTAAAATGTGATCCAGTTTAAGGGCCTGATTCTAACACTAATTAAAATGTGATCCAGTTCATGGGCCTGATTCTAACACTAATTAAGATGTGATCCAGTTCACGGGCCTGATTCTAACACTAATTAAGATGTGATCCAGTTCACGGGCCTGATTCTAACACTAATTAAAATGTGATCCAGTTCACGGGCCTGATTCTAACACTAATTATAATGTGATCCAGTTCACGGACCTGATTCTAACACTAATTAAAATGTGATCCAGTTCACGTGCCTGATTCTAACACTAATTAAAATGTGATGCAGTTCACGGGCCTGATTCTAACACTAATTAAAATGTGATCCAGTTCACGGGCCTGACGCTAACACTAATTAAAATGTGATCCAGTTCACGGGCCTGACGCTAACACTAATTAAAATGTGATCCAGTTCATGGGCCTGATTCTAACACTAATTAGGATGTGATCCAGTTCACGGACCTGACGCTAACACTAATTAGGATGTGATCCAGTTCACGGGCCTGATTTTAGCATTAATTAAAATGTGATCCAGTTCACGGGCCTGATTCTAACACTAATTAGGATGTGATTCAGTTCACGGGCCTAACTCTAACATTAATTGGGATGTGATTCAGTTCACAGGCCTGACTACTAATACCCCACCCCAAAATTTCAGTCCCCGGGTTAGGGATCTTTCGATAATTCCAAGTCCGATGTTTATTCATTAATTGTAATGAATTGTGCTTAAAAATTGGAGGGGCGGATTTCCATAACTAGAGATAGTACCATCACCATTTCTTCACAATGGTGGGACTGGACCTCTAATACCTTACCCCCGAAATTTCAGTCCCTTGGGTAGGGTTATTCGATGATTCCAAGCCCGATGTTTAATCACCAAATGTAATGCATTATGCATAAAAAATGGAGGGACGCATCTCCATAATTAGTAAGAGCACCATCACCATTTCTTCACAGTGGTGGTAGAGGACCACTAATACTCTACCCCAAACTTTCAGTCGCCATGGTAGGGGTCTCCGATGATTCCGAACCCGATGTTTATTCATTTAGTGTAACGGGTTATGCATAAAAAGTGGACAGGAGGATCTCAGTGTCTAGAGAGAGTACAAACACCATTTCTTCACAGTGGTGGCAGTGGTCGACTAATACCTTACCACCAAAATTTCAGTCCCCTGGGTAGTGGTCTTTGATGATTCCGATCCCGATGTTTATTGACTTAGTGTAATGCATTATGCATAAAAATTGGAGGGTCGGATCTCCGTAATTAGAGAGAGTACCATCACAATTTCTTCATAGTGATGGGAGAAGACCACTAATACCCTACCACAAAATTTCAGTCCCTGGGGTAGGGGCCTTCAATGATTCCGAACCCGATGTTTATTCACTTAGTGTAATGGGTTACATGTATGCATAAAAAGTGGACAGGAGGATGTCAGTATCCAGAGCGAGTACCAACACCATTTCTTCAGAGTGGTGGCAGTGGACGACTAATATCACACCCCAAAATTCCAGTTCCTGGGGTAGGAGTATTCGTTGAATCCTAACCCGATGTTTCTTCACTTAGTGTAATGCGTCATGCATAAAAATTGGAGGGTCAGATCTCCTTAACTGGAGAGAGTAACATCACCATTTCTTGATAGTGGTGTGAAAAGACCACTAATACCTTTCCACCAAAATTTCAGTCCCTTGGATAGGGGTCTTCGATGATTTCGAACCCGATGATTATTCACTTAGTGTAATGGATTATGCATAAAAATTGGAGGGTCGGATCTCCGTAACTAGAGAGAATAACATCACTATTTCTTTATAGTGGTGGGAGAGGACCATTCATACCCTACCCCCAAAATTTCATTCTCCTGGGTAGGGGCCTTCGTTGATTCCGAACCCGATGTTTATTCACTTAGTTCAATGCATTATGCATAACAATTGGAGGGTCGGATCTCCGTAACTAGAGAAAGTACCATCACCTTTTCTTCATAGTGGTGGGAGATGACCACTAATACCCTACCACCAAAATTTCAGTACCCGGGGTAGGGGTCTTCGATAATTCCGAACCCGATGCTTATTCACTTGTGTAATTGGTTATACATAAAAAGTGGACAAGAGGATCTCAGTATCCAGAGAGAATATCAACACCATTTCTTCACAATGGTGGGAGTGGACGACTAATACCTTACCCCAAAATTTTCAGTCCCCGGGGTAGGAGTATTCATTGATTCCGAACCAGATGTTTATTCACTTAGTGCAATGCATTATGCATAAAAATTGGAGGGTCGGATCTCCGTAACTAGAGAGAGTAACATCACCATTTCTTCATAGTGGTGGGAAAGGACCACTAGAATCCTACCCCCAAAATTTCAGTCCCCGGGTTAACGTTTTGTTTTTGCTTGGTTTGAGAGAAGAAAAAAAAAACATTACAGCTAATATGACGTCACAATGTAACTGTTTACATCCACCACGTTATATTCCCCGCGTTAAATGAAGAGGCGGATAAAATGTCTATAAGTCGTGTTGCAAGATGTTAATGGGCTTAGCTCGTCTCAACAGTGACACCGTACAACATATTAGTATAATAGTACATGCAAAGATCGATTCATTAGCTGGTCACTTCATATAGTAGCGGTGAATGGTACTGGAAATGCAAGGTTAGATCGATGAGTTCAACTCATGAACAGAAGAATACGCCCCCTCCCCCCCCCCCCTTACGATTTAGGGGTTTGAAGCGGTAGAACTGTTGCTAACTAAGATTTTTCGTATTAATATAATGGCACTTTTTTTCTTTGTTTGTTTCCCACCCCTCAACTTTAAAAAATGACGCTAAAATGTGCCTGAATTCACTATATATGTTGGTACATAAGTAACATGTGCTTGTTTACTGAAAAGTTGCCCAAGTTAACGCAGAAAACGTGATCTCGTTGAACATACTAAATATTAAAACCAGGACGGAATCGGTGACGAAATAATAATGGTTTTGATATTCCGTATTGAATATATGAATAAACATTCTGGCAGATTTCAGTGCATACAAAATACTACTAAAATGAAATACTTAACAACAAAAGAGGCCCAGAGGCCTTATTGGTCATCTGAGTTTTAGCTAAAAGTATAGCTAGTCCAAAGGTCTATAAATATTAGAAAAAATCCCTACTTTGCATATTTAATTCTAATATTCAGCAACAACATAAAACAAGACGTGTTCTTAAAACTTAAATGGAGCGGTTCTCCGGATGAGACCGTAAAATCTGCGGCCCCGTGTCACAGCAGGTGTGGTATTATAAATATCCCTCCCTGCTCAAAGGTCATAAGTGCCAAGTATAGGCCAAAATTTTGCAGACCTTCACCAGCAATGATGACGTGTCCATATAAGTAAAAAATTCTTAAGAGGGACGTTAAGCAAATGCAATCAATCACTTTATAACAAATTTGGTCCCAACCTGGAGACAGAACCTCTATCCCAAGGATTATGAAATTTACAATTGTGACAAAGGCCTCACTGCTCTACATGAATATGCATTTAAGTTTTGTTACAGATGTGCAGCTGCAGAGTAGAAGATTTTATGAAAATTGGGCATTTTGGGGCTGTTTTTGCCCCACCCATAACGCCCTAAGAATGGAGGAGTCTTGAAGTTTCAATTCATATCACTACTGTATTCAAGATGCTTCATACCAAACTTTTTTTAAAAAAAAGAAATGAAATGGTAGTTATCAAGAAATTAAAATTACACGTTTTAACACAGTAATGTTACAATGATATGCAAGAGCTTTGGCTACAATCTCCTAAAACATACACGGTTTAAGCCTTTGTGTCATATTCTCCATTTTATTTTATGTTACCCCTCTTAGGAGGACCGCATTTGTTCAATTGTTAACACATTTAATCACCGTCCATTTCGGTCCAATCCTGACACTAAATCTTTAACCCCTGGGATCATGACATTTACAATTATGGTAAAGGACTGCTTCCTCAATTTATTAATTTCAAAAATCGCTAAAACGCATCAAAGACGCGTATGGCCGAGTTGCAGTTTGGAACATTATGCACGCTTGTATTCACGAAGTAAAAACAAGCAAGTATGGTATATAGTTTATAAGTATGAAGCTTTAAATGGCCGCAATAGGTATTTAGTGTGATAATGACCTTGACCTTTGGATTTCAAAAGCAACATGAATCGTGAATGTCATCAGGATTTGAAGTCTGATAAACATGCACCACCAAGTACATGTATAAAAGTTAGAGGCAAACTCAAATCTACAGTATATAGTGGGAGGGGGGAAAGACCTTGACCTTTGACCTTTTGACCTCAAAATAATTAGTAACCTTCCTCTTTTGGATGTGATCATATTATGTAAGTTTCACAAAGATGCCCATAGTGGTATGAAAGTTATGTAAGTTGCACAAATATGCCCCTAGTAGTATGAAAGTTATGTAAGTTTCACAAAGATTCCCCTAGTAGTATGAAAGTTAGAGACCGGACAAGCTCAAATCTATGGCATTTAGTGACAAAGTTACCTTGACCTTTGACTTTTTGACCTCAATATAAATAGGAGCCTTCCTCTTTTGGATATGACCATGTTATGTAAGTCTCACAAAGATGCACCAAAAAGTATGAAAGTTATAGACCGGACAAGCTAATTGTGGACGCAGCCCTCCCATCCGCCCGCCCGACTGGATGCCCATCCTTCGCCAATTTAAAAGCCGAGATTTGTTACGCAACTCTGTTTAAAATCTTCTTCTCGAAAACCACTGGCCAAGAAATGTGCAAATTTACATGATAGCTTCCCGACATTGAAGATTTAAGTTTCTTGAAATCGTGGCCCCCAGGGGTACAAACTTGGTACAAATTATCCTTGTGTGAAGTGGATTCAAGTTTGTTCAAATGAAGGGCCATCCCCCTTTCAAGTTCAAGGGGGAGATAATCACAAAAATGCAAAAATAGGGTTGGCCATTTAAGAACCTTCTTCTCAAAAACCACTGGGCCAGAAAAGCTTACATTTACATGAAAGCTTCCTGAGATTCAAGTTTATTAAAATCATGACCCCAGGGGTAGTGTGGGGCCACAATTTGGGATCAAAGTTTTACACACAGACATATATGGAAATCATTAAGAATCTTCTGATAAAGAATCATAGGGCCAGAAAAGTTTACATTTAAATGAAAGTTTTCTGACATAGTGCAGATTCAAATTTGTAAAACTCATGCCCCCCCCCCCCCGATGGTACTTTAAGTGCAAAAAGGTCATGCTTAGAAGACTCTAGTTCAATAACAAGCATTGCGATCCTGGCTCGGTAAGTTATCTTGGTTTTTACGTAAGCCTTCAGCAAACACGTGAGTAATTCTCTTCACGGAATGTAGCTTATATTAATCTTAATGTTGAAACTCTGATTTGTTTTCATTTTATAACGATTCTCATCAGAAATATGATTGCGATCTCGTGCATGACACCTGGTACACTGACATTGTCTTGCATTTCGGACGAATTCGAATTTACAAATAAACTGGAATTTTTGTAGCTTCGACAGGCTTATTATATGGAAATAATTATATATTGAAAGATGCACTTGCAATAAAGTTGCCGAATAATCTGTTGTAAAACTAGTATACTTTATTTATTGACCGTTATAAAGGAACGACTTCTTTTTGATTTGGGCACCGGGCAGTCTCGGACCTTCATTTATAGTTTATTAATCAAATCCTTTAGCTTTAAACTATTAAAGATAGGTTACTGTCCTTTCATAAAAGAATTACGACATGTGACCATAGACATTTGTATCTAACAGACACTCCTTACATATCGTTACACAATCCAGGTATAAATCTGACAACAATGACAGTGGCGGATCTATAAGTGTTTTACACACACTTAAAGCTGTATGTATCATGATTTGGGGTAGACATATGGCATATAATTTTGTTAGGAATTGGACAGGGAACAATTTCTTGTAAAGGTATTCCATGACCTCAATTTGTGATTTTTAAAGCGATATTGCCGTTTTTAATTTTAAAAAAAACAAACTTTTCTTGATTTACGGCATGCACCAGAAGCGTATTACTCAAAACCGACGATAATATCTCTTTACAACCAACTGCGGAAAAGAAGGTGATCTTTCAACCATTCTTTAAAACGACAATATGCGGGGACCGTGATCGGTGTAGCGCGGGGATGTGAATTCGAAGCGAAGAAAGTATGTCAATAAGTTTTCAAAGATCAAAATAAATTTAGATTGCCAAAAGTATTGCACGGAAGACAATCAGGGGCGGATCCAGGAATTGTAGTAACTGGGGGCACCACTATATGAGGCAGGGGATCTGGGGGCCGCCTTGTGGCCCCCAAGTGGGTCCAGGGCGAAACCATAGGGGGGAGGGGGGGCAAAGCCTCCACAAGCTTCTGGATTTTACAGGTTTTATAGAGCCTGAAATATGTCTCTTATTTAGTCATTTGTGCAATTTTCTATCAGTTTTGATATGGTAAAATTAATAAAAATGACAGTATTTCAAGAAAACAAAACATTTTGTTATTTATTTCTCCGGGAGTGGATGAAATTATTGCTTCTTTTATCGGTTAGTATATTTTTTAAACAAGATACCACGATTTACCTTAAATTAGAAAAATTTGGGGGGGGGCGCGCGCCGGCTGCGCCCCCCCCCCCCCTAAATCCGCCACTGATAATGGTTATTGACAAGATAGCACTAGCAATTGGGGAGTCTAGAGCTCTTTGAAAATACACAAATTACACTTCGACTTTCGATTTAATGAGAAATCTTCATTCCTACTGCAAAGGGTGCCAAGGTTGTTTTTTTTTTTTTTTTTTTTTTTTTACCAGAAACATTTCCTTTGAATGGGAACTCAATATTCGACTGAAGAAACCAACACAAAATCATGATATGCTGAGTATTTGACCGAAACCTCTTGTGGCGTAGGGGTGTGTGTGAAAATCTTGTGGCGTAGGGGAACCGAGAATCATTTTAACGTAAACAAAGTTTCTCACTAAATTACGCATCTTCAGCACAGTAAATGTTGTTTTTATTCAAAATTATATGGAAAATTCTCAGATCATTTTGTTCAAAGGGAACTCAAGTAAAATTACAGTGCATGATTGACTGTTATCTATATGTTTAAACTTATAAGTGTTTTGCAGAGTAAAATTGATAGCATGTAGAGGAAATGATGGAATCCCATCCAACCCAGCATATATATACGATTTATGCGGGAAATATTAAATGCGTCAAAATCAAACATTAAGGACACAACGCATGTTTCTAAACTTTTTTCATTTTTTCAGCAGAAGTAATTCTTTTCATGCCTAAAACTACTTTAATTGTGTTTGAAATGGAATATTTTGCGTAGTTTTCGCGTTTGAAAGCGATGCTATTCAAATCTTGGATATTAAAATGCATTTCAATAGGGGGTGGGGGTGGGTGGGTATCTTCTGGGGTTTGAAATGACTGCTTCTCTTCCAATGGCTTATTTCGTATCTGAATATTGCGAGAAAAGTTTGTTCAAATCAACCTTACAGCCAAAGCGTAAAAATGTGGCGTGGATCTACAATATTCTGACAATTTGATAAGTGTGTGGAGTGGGAAGATTATACGCTGATATTTTGAAATTAATTTTATCTGAGCACTACATAATTTACAGTAGCGGATCTAGTGGATGGGTTTTATTTGAACTTTATCAACTAAAAATTATCAGCATTTGCTCGTTTGCGGTCTTCGATTCACCTCCCTTTTTGAAAGAATTTTCTGGATCCGCCACTGATTTGTTATCAAGAAATACAACTCATTCCGTGTTCATTTACACCACTAAAAATCTACAAGAGTTGTCTTTCTTTAAGAAGCAGAAGACACTTGCCGTGAAAACGGAAATGGATGCCCATTCTGAAGGAAAGCTTATTTTAGGGATCTTTGCAGGTACTTAACAAAAATGACTGTCGGGTACAGTGCTATTAGGTAATACACTGAATATATTGTCTGGTTAATTATCTATCTATGTGAATTGCGTCACAGGCACCTGAATTTCTGTCAATAAGTCGCTCAATAAAACCAAAGATCGAACAATCCTACCCCCTCTATAATTGTATAGAGGGGGTAGGATTTTTCGATCTTTGGCTTTATTGAGCGACTTATTGACAGAAATTCAGGTGTCTGTGGTTGCATAAAAGAAATATCTATGGGATTGTCAACCTTGGCCTAACGTAACTTTGAGCTTGTTTACACCAGTGGCGGATCTATGCACAGGAGTCGACAATTTTATCAATAAAGTAGAAATATATGAGAAATCGGCATAAAGGCAATTTTTAAAGGGGTGCGACCTAAATGTGTACTTTTTCTACCCAAGACCATAAAATGACAACAACAAAATTCTTTTAAAAACAATTATTCAACCAAATGAGGGGGGGGGGTGTTAACCCCCAGAAGATCCGCCACTGATCTAGGTCACAGCTGTCTCTGGGGACAAGGATGAGGCATTAAAAGAGGTTCAAGATTTGATTATAATTCCTGATGTATTGAAAATCTTGTTTTTCAAGAACCACAGGGTACAATATTATGGCATTTGATATAAAGGTCTGTGTTAGGAGTAAGGACTTTAGAAAATTTAATTTATGCACACCAATGTGACCACCACCCACCCATCAGTATGGGACAGCATAGGAGTCTAATGTTTTATATATAGAAATGTATTTGAAAAAATTCTTTTAAAATCCACAATGATATAATTATGTTGTAATGCCCGCACCCTCATGTAGTGTAGATTCCAGTTTGTACACAATGATCTCGGACAGCGGCTACAGAAATACAGGGTCCAGTTGCACAAAAGTTAGTTAAGTTTAACTGACAGTTAACTTTAACATGTTTAAGTTAACACAATATATATATGTTCAAGTTAATGGAAAGTTAAAACTCGTGTGAGCAGTAAGGCCCATCAAGTCTCTGTCGTATATCTTAAAAACCATAATGGTTATTGGAATATATATATAAGTTAAATGAATATACATGCATCCTCATGAAGTGTACATTCAAGTTTGTTCACACAATGACTACTGAGGTCAGAGTGAGGTTACAAGAGGAAAAAGTGTTTTCTTCCAAGATGAATTTTCTTTTTAGGAACCACAAATTTAAATTCATTTTACAAATAAATATATATATGCAAGTATATCATCTTGTACTTTAATTTGTACACAACACGACTCTTGTGTTCAAGATGAGGTCACTAGGAGGAATACACAGAATTGAGATAATGTTGCAACTCAGATGGGCATCCTCATTCACTGTAGATTACAGTTATTTCATGTTAAAATGACCCCTGGGATTAGGATGGAGCCACAGAAGAGTTGTAATGATTACGTATGAATAAAGTACAGACATTTTTAATGAAAATCTTTTAAAGACCAAATCATGATAATTCCAATGTTATTTATTACAAGTGTTTTGATTGGACAAAAATAAAGCTGAACAAGAGTTTATACATCAATAAATCCGAAAACGCGATGTATTCATACACGCCTTAAAACAAATAACATAGTGCGAGGAAACTATTCAAATTTTTGCAATTGTTAATGAAGTGAATGAATTGGAATTATAAGAATCAAACATTCTTTTTGAAGAATTTATCAATGTGTAAACTCCGGCCATTTTACTCACAAACTTAACATAAAAGTGCTTTGCACTTTTATTCAGTTTGTGAGTAAAATGTCCAGAGTTTACACATCAATAAATTTTTCAAAAAGAATGTTTAATCCTATAATAAATTCTATTTTTTTTTTATTATGTGTACTAGCATCTCCAAATCCTGTAGATTTATAGTTAACATCGCGACCCCTGAGTCCAGGTAGGGGGAGATGCACTATATCCACCTGTGGGTTTCGGTGTGGGGCACAGCATCAAAAATGCATCAGTTAGTGTAATAATTAAATGAAAATTAATATCAAAGAATAAATGAAAAACTAATGATTTGGATCTGAACGCTGCTCAGGATGTCCACTTTTTTGTCTCGGGCTCGTAATCCTGTCAATGTCTAGCTTGTTTTGTTTGTACTGAGATAATTGTTTATGTTTTTTATTTATTTTGTATCGTCTATTTTATCTAGGATGTTGTCCACTAAGCTAATGATGGGGATCATAGCACTACCCTGCACACAAACATGGAATGGATCTGCCTAGTCCATTATCAGAAGAGTGACCAAGCCTGTTCGTCCCATCAGAGAAGTTTCTCAAGAAGTTTTACAAGGTACAGAGCTACATTATTTTAAATTCGTTTTACTTCCTGGTCACTTGGTCGGCTATCAACTTATTCTTTTAAATAATCATTTGAACTTTTACCGCCCCTTGAGCCCAATGCATATGAAAACGGCTGGCTCAACTTTCATGATTCATGAATATAATAAAACACTTTTATTGAAAACAAGCTCTTCGATTTCAAACATTCATTGTTAAACTTAAGAACACATAGTATATATATTGTACCTAATAACCATGTTAGCTGCTAGCAAATAATTAAGAAAAGGGAAAAAAATATCTACAATGTATTTATAATCTCTTGAAGAAATAAATCAAGTCTTTTTGTTACATAGTTTAAAGACAATATTTAAAAATGAGTCTGAGCTAGGTTTTGTTTGTCACATGAAAGGTGAAGATAACGAACAGTGATCAATCTCATAACTCCTACAAGCAATACAAAATAGATAAAAAAAACATTAAATTAACACAATAGTCGACGTCATCTTCGTTTTCTCATTGTCATCTAGTAAGTGACCATGTATTCCGCAAAGTTCATTCTTTGTCACCATTTTAATTATTTCATGCTTTGAGGTGACACTTATAAAGAAGGAGTACAGTTTGTGTTGCTGGGTGCAAGAACGATTCACCCACCCCTGAGTACATAATGTGTACAGGGGGTTATAGTAGGTACCATTCACTCTAAACAGGGATTTCATGTAGGGACTCATTTCTCCCGAGTGTCTTGACATTCACCAGCTAGCAACATATGTGATTCGATCAGCTCAGCCTCATTTACATTATCAATTTTGGCAATAAATTATCATTGAAAATCTTTTAGGGACTTGTACGAATGGGCAGAAGAAATTTTCTTAACTGACCACCTC
Organism: Ostrea edulis; assembly: GCF_947568905.1. Classification (NCBI taxonomy): domain Eukaryota; kingdom Metazoa; phylum Mollusca; class Bivalvia; order Ostreida; family Ostreidae; genus Ostrea; species Ostrea edulis. The sequence continues at coordinate 5,494,274 of NC_079172.1, read as the reverse complement.
ATCATTGCCTGCTTTTGGAGACTGAACACTTTATTGAAAATTGATGGGGTGTAGCAATCTGTGGGTGTCCTCTTTTGACCTGAGAAGAGTCAGAGAAGTATTGATTTTTATTGTAAAAAGTTTAGTTCAAGTTCATGTAATGAGCAAGGAGGCAGATTTTACAGTTATCTCCCTTAGACTATGTAAATTATAATACAGCACTTGCTAATGATGTTATTTTACATGTTAAATGTTGTTTGAATGTTGTCAATTTGGTTCATAGTCAAACACATGAGTTATAGCTGCATGTATTGTACCAGTTTACATACAGTTACCTACAGAATTAACAGTAGATTAGATGTACTGACTCCCCAGGTTACCTGACTGAGTATTGCTGTTTGACTGCATCCTGATCATTGTGTTTCGTCTGTCGTGCATTACCAATTGAACATGTTATATACCTGGACCTTTAGTTGGGACGTATTATGGTACCGCAATGTCTGTATGTCTGTCTGTAGATGGGGAGTATTATGGTACCGCAATGTTTGTATGTCCGTCTGTAGATGTGATGTATTATGGTACAGCAATGTCTGTATGTCTGTCTGTAGATGCGACGTATCATAGGAAAGCAATGTCCTTATGTCCGTCTGTGGATGAGACATATTATGATACAGCAATGTCTATATGTCTGTCTGTAGATGGGATGTGTTATGGTACAGAAATGTCTGTCTGTAGATGAGATGTATCATAGTACAGCAATGTCTGTATGTCTGTCTGTAGATGGGACATATTATGGAACAACAATGTATGTCTCTCTGTAGATGAGATGCATCATAGTACAGCAATGTCTGTCTGTTTCTAGATGGGACGTATTATGGTACAGCAATGTCTGTATGTCTGTCTGTAGATGGGGCGTATTATGGTACAGCAATGTCTGTTTGTCTGTCTGTATATGGGATGTATTATCATATGGTATATCAATGTCTGTAGGTGGGACGTATTATGGTACAGCAATGTCTGTCTGTAGATGAGTCGTATTATAGTACAGCAATGTCTGTATGTCTGTCTGTAGATGGGACGTATTATGGTACAACAATATCGGTATGTCTGTCTGTAGATGGGGTGTATTATGGTATATCAATGTCTGTAGGCGGGACGTATTATGGTATATCAATGTCTGTATGTTTGTCTGTAGACGGGGCATACCATGGTACATCAATGTCTTTAAGTCCGTTTGTAGGTGGGACGTATTATGGTTCAGCAATGTATGCATGTCTGTCTTAAAGACCCCAAAAAACCACCGTACGGTTGTTCCACGGATGACTGAATGTGGGCGGAGCTTATCCATGGTCAATGTTATTTACCTGGAATTTACCTGGCCAAGAGATCGGTTGTTGTGTATATTTTTATGATATACACAGGAAATTTCTCAGGTTATTACAAATTATGCTTAGTGTCTTGATTTGTGCAACAACAAAAAATTAAAATTTCTGCCTACATGCATACCGCATTTCTATTTCCCGTAAACCTTCAAACTTGGTCATATTTATGTATTGCAAATGACAGGTTTAGCCCATTTCTAAACCTTTGCTTTTTAAAACTTCTAATTAAATTGTTATATATCGTATATAAATAATTTCCGAAATATAATATTACCCGGCGTTTCCAGGCACTTCCTGGTGTCCTGGGAGTTCGCGGTGTCGTGGGTGTAGTAGGTAAAATATCCATGTTTCGAGAGAATGAATAAATCCAAGTAGATCTGTGTACATGTACAACCAAATGAAGAATGGTCATGATACCCCTCAATATGGGCCGTCTGTAGGGTTTCTATAGCTGTAGTGTTTGCGTAATGGTGGTATCCCAAACAGAAGCTGACACAAGTCTCTCCCCCCTTCCTCTCTCTCTCTCTCTCTCTCTCTCTCTCTCTCTCTCTCTCTCTCTCTCTCTCTAGGGTTTCTGTGGACGTAGTGTTTGTGTAACGATGGCATCCCAAACAGAAGCTGACACGAAGTCTACACCCCCTCCTCTCTCTCTCTTTAGGGTTTCTGTGGACGTAGTGTTTGTGTAACGATGGTATCCCAAACAGAAGCTGACACATAGCTAGTCTACCCCCCCCACCTTTCTCTCTCTCTCCCTTACTCTCAATCATTGACTAAATGAGTAATTATTGTCATACGTATGCAACACTATAGCCATGCCATATTATTTCATCGATATTATTGCTACAGTTTTACACATTTCTCTCTCTCTCTCTCTCTCTCTTTATAAACATAAAACAGTGATAAATTATAAATAGCTCAATAACTCTCTCTCTCTCTCTCTCTCTCTCTCTCTCTCTCTCTCTCTATAAATATAAAACCTGATAAATTACAAATAGAAATATCTCAATAACTCTTTCTCACTCTCTCTCTCTCTAAATATAAAACTGTGATAAATTATAAATAGAAATATCTCAGTAACTCTCTCTCTCTCTCTTTCTCTCTCTCTCTCTAAATATAAAGCCATGATAAATTATAAATAGAAATATCTCAATTACTTATTTATGCTTTTTTACTGTTGTTTGATTTCTGATTGTGTAATTTATAATCCATGTGGTATCTCAAACAGAAGCATTTTTTAAACTACTGTAACAGTTTTACGCATGGGCAATATAACCATTATATATGTTGATGTGCTGCGCCAATAAAGAATTGTTCATGTTTTTATAAATATAAAGCCACAATAAATCATTAATAGAAAATATTCCAATAACTTATGTTTGTTTGGTTTTTTTTTTATTATTATTATTGTTTGATTTCTGATTGTTTAATCTATAATACATGTATAAAGATGGAGAGAGAAAATACGATGATAAATTGCATTGTATAGGGGACATTAGAAATTAAAATATTCTAGGTGAGAGTCAATGCTATCAAAACTCAGGTATACTGGGGCTTTCCTCCAGATCTGAAGACTTCAGGTCATCATTAGCCATGATTGTTATCAAAACATCTTTCTCAGGTAGCAGTAGACCACAGTCTCTGCAAATGTCAATCAACCTCAGCTCTATTGTTAAAAGTTTGATTGACCAACGGCTTATCATTGATCTCAACACAGGTAAAATTTGGGGGCGTTAACTTAAAGTTGGGTCTTTAAAGACCCAAATAAAATACCATATGGTTTCTTCATGGATCACTGGATGTGGGCGGAGCTCATCTATGGTCATTGTTATTTACCTGGCCAAGAGATCAGGGTGCTTTGTATACTTTTGATGTACACAGGAAGGGTCTCAGGACCATCTGCAATGTTTCTGTTGTCATAGTGTTTGTATAGTAGTTGTATCCCTATGGCTAGATGACATACAGTCTACACAACCCCCTCTTTCTGTTTTTACTCTTGGTCATTGGCTCAATGAATAATTTCTTTTATAGATATAGAGCTATCATAAAATGATAATATAAATTATTTCAATAAGTTGCAAGGTTTAGAAATTAATGTGCAAATTATTGTTTGATTTCTGATTGTGTAATTTATAATACATGTATATAGAGGGGGAAATTACAATTATATTGAAATGCATTGTTCAGGGGTCTTTTAAAAAACAATTGAATTATGAGAAAATAGCAGTTGTGAACAGGTCAATGCTATCAAAACTCTAGAATACAGGGCTTCCTCAAGATCTAAAGAATACCTGTAGGTACTGGCTGTTATTGTTATCAAAACACCTCTCTAGAGTAGCTCTAGACCATGATAGTTTCTGCAGATGGCACTCCACCTGAGATCTATTGTTAAATTTTTGATGGACAGACAGCTAACAATTTGGGGATGTTAACTTAAAGTTGGATCTTTTTAAGATGGGATGCATTGTCCACCATCTGAATGCTTTGTTATGATGTATGAAGTGCCCTCTAATTTCAGGAATTTTAGGATCTTTAGGGGGCTGAAACAAGGTTCCATTCCCAATGCTAAAAAGCAGGTATTTTCCCATTTCGTACTTGAAAATTCCGAAACAATGAAAACAAATCAAAGTAGGGTAGCCTAATTGTTCATAAATCTTCACAGGCCCACAGATTACAATTTTTGCCTCAAAATTGTTATGTAAACCTAATATTTTGACTTTTTCTTATTTGAATAGGTAAACTTTGACCAAATTGAACGTCAGAAAGAGTCCAGTTCTACCTTAATTCACTCTGGATTGGTTTTCTCCCTACTTCTTTGTGTGAAACATTTCTCCCAAGTTCAAACAAATGCCATTATTTTTCCTATTGGAAAGGCCCAGGCCCTTCAAATGAAGACCATAAAAAACAGAATTTAAAATGTAAAATTCATTGCCCCTCTGTCAGGGTCAGGCTCCAAAACGGGGTCAATATAGGAAAATTATTATTGCCTTTGTAGCCTTATTGTTACACATAACCAATGCCCAGGTGACTGATAAGGCCAGTGAGTCTCCTGTTTAGAAATAACAAGCTGGCTTCTTTTGACATAATTCATGAGAATTTTAAGGTAGTACTCTACATTGTCATAATGGCTGATTGCCTTTAAAGACATGGATGAAAAAAATCGATATCAGCAATATTTGACTTTTCCTTTTCCATTTAAATACCTAGCCGAGCAGTTCAGTAGGTTAGAATACCGACTGCTGAACTGTAGGTCGCAGGTTCGAGTCCAGCAGGGGTTTTCATTTTTTTTTCAGATTACCTTCTACTAAAACTGCATTTTTTGACATGATTAAGTAAATTTGAAAATTTTCAACTTCACAATATTCTTGTACATGTCCTCCACTTTTCATCTACATCAAATTTCTCTGGTGTAGCATACCTCCTTAATTTGTTCAAACTTTCATTTACCTGTTTGATTTCTGGTCATTCCAGCACTCTACATTGTCACTTTGGTTTTTCAGCTCCCTGGGCCTCATGAGATGATGACACCCTGCAGTAGGAGCAGTTCCTACCGGTATCTCTTAAAAGCAGACAGGTTTTCTTAAGCACCTGATCCATTTCTGAAGACAAATTTTTGTATGGAGCTGGTAAAATTTCTTAATTTTTTTAGGTTGTTTGAGCTATAAGCTCAAGTGGGCTTTTCTGATCACCCATTGTCTGTTGTACATCTGTCTGTCCATCTGTCATTAAACTTGTTTTCAACTTCTCTACAATCACATAGCCCAATTTCAACCAAACTTAGTATCGTTAAAGGATTGAAAATCGATTAAATGAAGGGTCTTCAAAGATTAGATAATCAACAAATGAAAATAGATAGCATTGGGTCATTTAAGAATCGTCTCCATAACTACTGAGCTAAAAATACTAAACCTCTATAAGTCATGTGAAACCTTGCTGATATATTGTAAATTGTTTGAAGTCTGGCTTCAGGGGATAGGATTAGGGTCATCGGTGCCTGGGAAGGACAAACACAACAGGCCAATGACCCCATTTATGGTAAAACAGTGGGGATATTCTGAAATTTAATTGGCTGAAATAATGTACATTGGGACCTTTCTTTTTTTTTTTACCGAAATTTGTCCATTGTTGTCGTAGAGGTCATCATAAACTTTTCACATGTTCATCTTCTTCACCAGAACCTGTGGGCCAATTTCAACCAAGCTTGACACAACACATCCATTCCTTGGATAAAGGGAATTCAAGTTTGTTGAAATGAAGGGACACACTCTTCTTCAGGGGGAGATAATAGCAAAATAGTGAAACTACATTAACATCTTTAAAAAATCTTCTTCTCCACAACCACTGGGCCAATTTCAACCAAACCTGACACAAATGGATTCAAGTTTGTTCATATGAAGGGACATGCCCCTTTCCAAAAATCATGAAAATACATTGATGACTTTTAAAAATCTTTTTTTCTGGAAACAATTGTCCAATTTCAGCCAGTCATGGCACAAAGCATACTTGGGTAAAGGGGATTCAAGTTTGTTCAAATGATGCCCCCTTCAAAGGGAAGATAATCACAAAAATGCAAAAATAGGGTGAGGTCATTTACAAATGTTCTTGTCAGGAACCACTGGGCCAGAAGAGCTGAAATGTACATGAAAGCTTCCTGACACAGTACAAATTTAAGTTTGTTAAAACCATTACCACCCCCAGGGGGGGGGGGTCATAAGGGCCACAATAGGATATCAAAATTTTACATTCAAATGTATAGGTAAATCTTTAAAATCTTCTTCTCAAGAACAACTGTGCAAGGAAAATGCAAATTTACGTGAAAGCTTCCTGACATAGTGCAGATTCAAGTTTGTTGATATTATGGCGCCCGAGTGTAGGATAGGATCATAATAGGGAATCAAAGTTTTACAAATAAATATACATGTATAGGGGAAATCTTCTGAAAAATCACTGACCCAAAAAAGTTAGCATTTACCAGAAAGCTTCCTGACATAGTGCAAATTCAAGTTTTTTAAATTATGCCCCCAGAAGAAGGGTGGAGTCACAAGTAAGGGATCAAAGTTTTATATAAAAATATAAAGGGAAAATCTTTAAAAATCTTCTTCTCAATAACCATTGGGCCAAAGAAGTTTACATTTACACGAAAGCTTCTTGACATATTGCAGATTCAAGTTTATAAAATTCATGGACCCTGAAGGTAGGATGGGGCCACAATAGGGATGAAAGTTTTACATGTGAAAATATGAGGAAAATCCTTATATCGTTAGGATAGGAGAACTGTTTTCTGAAATTTAGGTTGAGACATGATGGGTTGGAGAACTATTTTTTGAACTTTATGTTGGTGGGTGAGGGGTGAGGACTGTTTTCTGAAATTTACGCTTGGAGGTGAGGGGGTGGAGAACTATTTTCTGAAATTTACGCTGGGAGGTGAGGGGGTACAGAACTGTTTTCTGAACTTTACATTTGGAGGTGAGGGTTGAAGAACTATTTTCTGAACTTTACGTTGGGATGTGAGGAGGTGGAAAATTATTTTCTGAAATTTACATTGGGAGGTGAGGGGTGGAGAACTATTATCTGAACTTTATGTTGGGAGGTGAGGGGGTGGAGAACTATTTTCTGAACTTGATGTGGAGATGTGATGGGTTGGAGAACTGTTTTCAGAACTTTATGTAGTGAGGTGACAGGAATGAGAATTATTTTCTGAACTTTATGTAGTGAGGTGATAGGGATGAGAATTATTTTCTGAACTTTATGTAGTGAGGTGACAGGAATGAGAATTATTTTCTGACCTTTACGTTGAGACAAGAGGGGATGGAGAACTATTTTCTGAAATTTACGTTGGGAGGTGAGGGGGCGAGAAACTTTTCATTGCTGTTGTATAGGACTTGATTTATAAAGACTGAGTGTTTCTAAATTGAGGTTTGTTCTCAATTTGGTACATTCAGAATGATTACATGGATTTTTTGTAGACATTCGTGTTCTAATAGCATAATATAATGGTGGGAAGAAATCACTTTGGTTACCTAATACTGTTGAAATCAATTTTACAGGGTAGTAGTTACTTGAGATGTCCGGCTGATTGATGAGGATACTTTCCCTGAGACTCTAACATTTTGTAGGACTTCGATAGCTCAATTGCTGTAGAAAATGTCAGGTTTGTTGATGAAATTATGTAAAATGTTTAATGCCTCATTCAGACAATGGCTGGGGCATATAGTGTTAACCCTTTTTAGCTCACATAAGCTTAAAGCTAAAGTGAGCTATTCTGATCACATTTTGTCCAGCATCAGTCTTTTTGTCTCTTCATCAACTTTTAACATTTTTTACTTCTTCTCAAGCACCACAGGGCTAATATCAGCCAAACTTGCCTCAAAGCATGCTTGGGTAATGAGGATTGAAGTTTGTGCAAAATGGAGGCCTATGCTCCATCCAAAGGGGAACTTTTAAAAAGATAGGGTGGAGTCATTTAAAAATCTTCTCAAGAACCACTAGGTCAGAAAAGTTGAAATTTATATAAATGCTTCATGGCATAGTGTAGATTCAAGTTTGTTCAAGTTATGGCGCCACGGAATAAGATGGGACCACAATAGGGGATCAAAAATGGTGGAGTCATATTAGATTGATTGATTGTTTTCTGCCACATTCAAAAATTTTTCAGTTATTTGGTGGCACCCAGTTTTTATTGGTGGAAGAGAGAACCCAGATACAATGTACCTCGGAAGAAACCACCGACCTTCCGTATGTAAACTGGGAAACTTTCTCACAGAAGTATTACATAGTAATATATAGGAAAAATCTTCTCTTTTTGTAAAATGATGACCATTGAGTAAAGGCAATAGTATAGCTACGACACTGCTAGATTTTTAAGCTCACCTGAGCTTTTCTGATCACCTGTTGTCCATTGTCTGTCTGTGTGTCTAACTTTCTAGCTCACCTAAGCCGAAGGCTTAAGTGAGCTTTTCTAATCAAAATTTGTCCGTTGTTTGTCGGTGTCATCGGTGTCGTCATAAACTTTTCAAATTTTCATCTTTTTCTCGAGAACCACTGGACCAATTATAACCAAACTTGGCGAAAAGCATCCTTGGGTAAAGGGCTTTTAAGTTTGTTCAAATGAAGGGCCATGCCCCCTTCAAAGGGTTGATAACCACATAAATGCAAAAATAGGGTGGGGTCATTTGAAATTCTTCTTCTCAAGTACCTATGAGCCAGAAGAGATGAAATTTACGCAAAAGCTTCCAGACACAGTGCAGATTCAAGTTTGTTCAAATCATGGCCCCCGGGGGTAGATTGGGGCCACAATAGGGGATCAAAGTTTTACATGGAAATTGGAAATAAATAGAAAAAATCTTTAAAAATCATCCTCTCAAAACCCAATGAACCAGAGGAGCTGAAATTTACATGAAAGCTTCCTGACCTTGTGCAGATTCAAGTTTGTTCAAATCATGGCCCCCCTGAGGTTGGATGGGGCCACAATAGGGGATCAAAGTTTTACATGCAAATATAAAGGAAAAATCTTCTTTTTAAGAACTACTTAGCCAAAAAAGCTGAGATTTACATGAAAGCTTCCTTATATAGTGCAGATTCAAGTTTGTTCAAATCATGGCCTCCTGGGCTAGGATGCGGCCGCAAGGGGGGGGGGGATCAAAGTTTTGCATACAAATATATAGGGAAAATCTTTAAAAATCTTCACTCAAAAACTACTTGGCCAGGGAAGTGGAAACTTACGTGAAAGCTTCTTAACATAGTGTTGATTCAAGGTTGTAAAACTCAAGGCCCCTGGGGGTTGGATGGGGCCACAATAGATCAAAGTTTTACATACAAATATATAAGGTAAATCTTCAAAAATCTTCTTCTCAAGAACCATTGAGCCAGAAAAGCTGAAATTTCCATGAAAGCTTCCTGACATAATGCAGATTCAAGTTTGTTAAAATCATGGCCTCAGGGGTTGGATAGGGTGCCCCCACAATAGGGGATCAAAGTTTTACATACAGATATATAGGAAAAATCTTTAAAAATCTTTTTCTCAAGAACCACTGAGCCAGAAAAGCTGATATTTACATGAAAGCTTTCTGACATATTTCAGATTTCAGTTTGTCAAACTCATGGCCCCCCGGGGGTAGGATGGGGCCGCAAACGGGGATAAAATTTTGCATACAAATATATGAGAAAATCTTTAAAAGTATATTTCTCAAAAACCACTGAGCCAGAACAACTGAAATTTACATGAAAGCTTCCTTAGATACTGCAGATTCAAGTTTCTTAAAATCATGGCCCTGGGGGTTGGATGGGGCCACAGTAGGAGATCAAAGGTTTACATGTAAAGATAAAGGAAAACTCTTTATAAATCTTCTTCTCAAGAACCACTGAGCCAGAAAAACTGAGATTCACATGAAAGGTTCCTGACATAGTACAGATTCAAGTTTGTTCAAATCATGGCCCCGGGGTTGGATGGGGCCACAATAGGGGATCAAAGTTTTACGTACAAATATATAGGAAAAATCTTTAAAAATCTTCTTCTCAAGTACCACTTAGCCAGAAAAGCTAATATTTACATGAAAGCTTTGACATATTTCAATTTCTTAAAATCATGGCCCCCGGAGGTAGGATGGGGCCACAAGGGGGTGGGGGATCAAAGTTTTGCATACAAATATATAGGGAAAATCATTAAAAGTCCTCTTCTGAAAAATCACTGGACCAGAAAAGTTTACATTCACATAAAAGCTTCCTGGCCTAGTCCAGATTCAATTTTGAAAAAAAAAATATGGCCCCCGGGAGTAGGTTGGGGTCACAATAGGGAGCAAAGTTTTACATGCAAATACATAGGAAAAATCTTTAAATATGAGGCATTGTGACTCAGGTGAGCGATGTGACCCATGGGCCTCTTGTTCATGTGTGCATTTCTTGTGTTAAAACCTTTTTAGCTATCAAAGTTTTTACTTGTGACATTGGCTTTGGAGTTTGACCAACTTTTAAGAAAACCGCATCAAGAGCATATCTCCGGAACTATTTAAGCTGGGCTTTCATATTTTGTATATCAGATTCTTTATCACAAGACCCTTTGATAAAATGATATTTGATACTGCGACAATGGCCGTAAGTGCCGAGTATAGGTCTAAATTTAAATGTTAAACAAAATACAATCAATCAATCATTTGAACAAACATGAATTCCCTTTACCTAAGGATGAATGGTACCAGTTTTGATTGGAATTGGCCAAGTGGTTGTGGAGAAGAAGATTATAATGTAAAAAGTCAATAACAACAGATAAATTTCAATTGGAAAAGCTCACTTTGTATTGTGGATATTAGCCTGGATAGTTTTGTGTGTTTAGAGCACCTGACTATTACATATGTAATACAGGGGTGTCGGGTTTGATTCCCGGTCCAGTCAAACCATGGATATTGGTTTGGATAGCTCAGTGGTTAGATCACCTGACTTTTAATACAGGGTTCTCGGGTCCAATTCCTGGTCCAGTCATATCATGGGAACGCAGGGCCTTGGATTCGATTCCCGATTCAGCCATATCTTCTTTTCCTTCCCATTATATTTACATATCACAAACTATCCTTGACAATTCAGATCTGATTACACTTTGTTTATTTTGTAGGACGGTGGAGATTTAGATAAGTGGTGTGATGTAATTGATGGTCAACAGAAGACTGTGACCTTGAATCTGAAGATCTGTGATGAAGACTGGACTTTTGGGGTCACTCTCTGTTACAGTACTACAAATCTAAGTAAGTACTCAGTAATAATGTAAGACTGAACTCTGTATCATGTTTATCTAATATATACATTGTAAAATCAAACACATATTGAATTAATTCACCAACAAAATAATGTCAGACTGTTCAGTTAAACTCACAAACACAAGTACATGTTACACATCACAAACAGAGGACTGTAATGTACACAAGGCTGTAATTAACACAGGGCTGTAATTAACAAGCTGATGTAATTAACAAGCTGATGTAATTAACAAGTAGAAGTAATTAACACAGTTCTGTAAATTACACTGTGTAGAGCTGTGTAATTAACACTGTGTAGAGATGTGTAATTAACACTGTTTAGATGTGTAATGAACAGGGTTTTTAGATGTGTAATTAACACTGTAGAGCTGTGTAATTAACAGGGTTTTTAGATGTGTAATTAACACTGTAGAGTTGTGTAATTAACACTGTGTTTATAGATATTGGATTTTCTTCACTTTAGCAGTGAACAACTCAGCCACAAAGAGGTTGTCTCTGATGTCCACACATAAACCTAATGGAGTGTCTAAATCACAGTGAATGTAACGGAGGAACTGTCCGTCCTGATCTAGGATGTGGATACGGTCATTGTCACTGTCTGCTGTCAGGATGTGACTCTGGCTGTCTGTAGTGATGCCGCGTGGATAAAATGATTGGTTGGTATTAGAGGGATGACCAGTGTATCTAAATCGGAGTTTTCCTGACTGATTGACCACCACTACTGCACTATAGTCATTGTCAGCCACACAGATATCCAGGTTCTTGTTCTCACTGATGTATTTATAGTTATAAAAACCACCAGATGAGTAGAGAGGACGACCCTGATCATCAAACTGAATGCTTTGTTTCTCTGTGGAGCCGGAGTAACGCACGACTTTGGATTGTTTCCAATCATCACTGTCCATGGTAACCAGGAGACCGTTACCCGCGGTACAGCAGACATTGACAGGTCTCCACCCCTGTAGTGTGATCACGGTCTGTATTTGTTTATTCTTAATTAAATTAACAGTTCTATCTTTATAGTCAGTATAAACAAGATCTCCGTCCCGTGTCACTGCTATGTCGTGTGGTCTGTTCCCTGACTTGGTTTGTATTGATGTCAGTAGTTTACTCTGGAGGTTGAGCAGCTTCATGGTTTCGTTCTCCCCGTGTGTCCAGACTTGATCTTCACTCAGACAGCTAACACTGTATGGTGTATACCCAATGTCTATGGTGGCGGTGACGCGCGGCTCATCAAGCAGTGGTTTGACTGGAGGAGACGATACAGCTTCTGCTGACTTCATTGTGTCGCCATGTTCTGTGTTAATGGATAATGGCGACAGAGAACCGAACATTTCATTGAGCTGATCTTTGTTTATTTTCTGAGGAGACAAACTGGGTACTGTAACTCGGACTTTAGGCGGTAATGTTCTAAATTGGGAATTCCTAGATTTGTAAGTAGAGGTTAAGGAGACGTCGTTTGATTTTAGGATTGATTTCAAGTCGGACATGATCTGTTTGAGTTCCGTAATTTTCTGTGTGATTTCATCTGTATTTTTATTTAGCGCGTCCAGATGTTTAGTTTTCATCTCCGCAATGGCGGATTTCCGCTGATTGACAATGGCGGTGATCTCTCGGTGTAGGATTTCTCCTTGTTGATCGGCATCTGTCGTCAGTTTCCCGTATTTCCTTTCTAATTCGGCTTTCTCAGTTTGGACATCAGACGCCATTCCTTCATATCGGGGATAAATTCTGGTCTCTAATTCTTCTAGATCTTTTTGTAAACTTTCTGTTTTAGCACTGAGTTTTTCCAGAACATCTGATATTTCGTGACCTTTGTGTTTACCTGAAGTGACGCAGGTTAAACAGACAGGAATGTCACATTTTTCACAGTAAATTTCACAGTGTTTATGGGCGTGGTCTGGACATATGTGGTAGTCAGGAGTAGACTTTCTGTGTAAAAAGGGCACGACATTGTGTCTTTTAGACGAGTCTGAGAGATGCTTTACTGCACAGTTAACACAGAGATTTATATTACAAAGTTCACAGTGACTCTGTAGGGGGACAGTTTCACAGAGGTCACACAGTAGGACTTCCTGAGCACTGCGCCGGGGATGCATTTCTAATGCCGGGATCACACGAAAAGTTTACTGTTAATTAAATAAAAACGGAATGTCATTTAAAGATTTTAACAGGTTAAAACAATTAACGAAATAGAATTATAGTATGATATAAAACACAGCGGTCATTACTATAATAATAATTTAGTCTCACCTTAAAATCCAACATGGCCTCCCTGTTCTTTCGACCTTCCGTCTAGTCCTGAGAATTAAATACCTGTGCGGCGTGTCAGCCTGTATACATTATCTACGTGTTATCGCTTGAGTAAATATATAGTTTTAAAGTTTGCTTTGACCTAGTTTATGTTGTAGTTTTGCTAACATTTACTTCAGACATAAAGATTTCCTTTCATTAAAAAAATGGAATCTGCAGCGGACCTCAAGGGGGGGGGGGGGGGGGGGGGGGGGCATGCAGCGGACCTCTGTTTTGTACTAAATGCATATTTGTGTTTTGATATACTTAACATTTTTTTCTTCTTTTGTAGAATGAGTTGAATGGAATAATGAACCTCCAGATGTCTATGTACACGTGTATGAATAAACTCTGTTGTACTCGCGCATGCGAACTTATCCAATTTTATGTGTTTGAGTTTTATTTCCTTGATATGTTAGGATTTGTTGAATTAGTACAGTGGTGGATCCAGGAAGTTTTGAAAGTGGTATAGGGGTGGGTCTACCTTTAATAATGGTTTTCAAAGGAAGGGGGAGGGGTGTACCCTCAAAATGCTTTATTTAATAAAGTCTTTCGACGAAGGGGGGAAGTGTCCAACTCCCAGGCCCCCCTATGGATCCGACACTGTAGTGAATTACAACTAGTACTCCCAGACCACCCTCTGGATCTGGCACTGTAGTGAATTACAACAGGAATTATAAAAAAGGACTTCCTTCGAGTGATTTATTTCATAATGATGTATTTGTTGTTATATGGCGGATCCAGGGGGAGGGGTCCGGACTCCTCTTTTTTTTTCTTTTCTTTTTTTTTTTTGCGGACAAAAATTTAAGTTATTCAATTTTAAAGAGACTTTGAGTCAAAATGATATGAAAGGTAGATACTTGCATGTACATTGCATCATTCAAACTTATCAACACCAGTATATCATATAATTCTACGGTAAATAAGAGGAAACACTGATATATATGAATTACAATACTTTCGTCAGATACAAGGATCACGTGGGTAGCTCACTACACTAGAATTTTATTTAATGGCTCGTTAATACACTTCTTACGAAGTATGGTTTCACCATCGATACAAGCTCTCAATTATTTTGTATGATTTTTTTTTTTTTTGTCATTTATCCCGGAATGATAAAAAAAGTACTTTGTTTCCAAATAAATTACTGTAGAGTCAAAATTTCGCTGTGATTTGGTGCATGATATGAATATCTAATAAAACATGCCTAAAAGATTCAGATATAAACATTCTAATTTTTTTGAAAAAATATTTACAAAGTACCTTTTTTTTTTATCATTCCGGGATAAATCAAAAGAATTTATATAAAGTAATTGAGACTTTCTCGATGGTAAAATCACACTTTATAAGAGGTGTTTTAACGAGGATGTAAGCTTGAACAAGTGAAGGTAGCGAGCGTTGACAGTCGCACCCCGCGGTAAGCTTATATCTTGATCAGGCAATCGGGAGTAATCCGAAGTCAAAAGTAGGATATAAAGAACGTCCTCACAGATGGCATGCATTGTAACTTGTTAGCCAGCATTTGGCCCTATGAATTGAATTCGTGTAGGGAAGGACGAATATTTTTCACCCACCCACCAATTACGATTAAAGATGTTTGAGTTTTGAGTAAAAATCGTCGTTTAGTTTGTGCGTGTACTTTTCCTTGCCCCCCCCCCCCCCTCCCCCCCCCCCCCCCTTCAGGATTTTGAAGGTTCGGTTTATTTAGATTTTCATTTTTTATGGATTTATATATATATGTGTGTGTGTGTGTGTGTGTGTGTGTATATATATATGTATATATATATGTGTGTGTGTGTGTGTATATATATATGTATATATATATATATGTGTGTGTGTGTGTGTGTGTGTGTATTGCTTGTAAAGAAATATAGACAACTGTGAGGTCAACTTCTCATGACACTGTCCTCTCCCTTACTTTGAAAATTAAGGCTACGAGCCTGTACACAATGCCAATCCACCAATAAGTTAAAATATAAGTACGGGCTGACCAAGCTAACAGCAGCTTGGATTTATTTCTGTTCTTAAATATCACGACAAAATATTCAAACATTACCGGTAAGATGTATAAACTTACAAACATCTGCAAATTGATATACTTTGATGATTTATTTTATATGATATATGGATTTTTTTTTGATTTTTTTTTTTTTTTTTTTTTTTTTTTTTTTTTTTCTCTTGGAAATCTCTAGATGAAGAAAACATTTTGTTTATTTGATTAAGTACATGTATCATTGTTTTCAAACTAATCTTAGATTTCGGGAATAAGAGAAGGTCTTACAACATTTCCGTAGGATATATCGTTTTAACGATTTAGCCATCTCGTTATATATTGATTGATGTTTTCCGCCACACTCAACAATTTTTCAGTTATCTGGTGGCGCCCAGTTTTTTTATTGGTGGAAGAGAGAACCCAGATACGTTGTACCTGGGAAGAGACCACCGGTCTTCCGAAAGTAAACTGGGAAAGAGCTAGGTACGTTAGGAAGCAAAATCGGCCTTGTCTACAAAGATCAAATTAAACACATAAGATGTCCACAATATGCCATTGTCAGAACACATTAATTTTTCCCTATGTCTCTTCTCGTTTTCTTGTAAGAGTTAGTTAAATATAGCGATGTTTCTAACAACAACAAAAAAACCGCACAGAACGTCATGACGTCGACGTTGATGAACAACGTTTTGAAAGACAAAATGGAACTACTTCGAATTATACAATCCTAAACGGAATAGACAGAAATCTACAAAATAAAAGATAAGTGTGTTTAGTTTTAACCGTGGAATTATGAACTAGACTATCGTCATCACAATATGAATAATTGATTGATTGTTTGATGTTTTCCACCACACTCAACAATTTTTCAGCTATCTGATGGCGCCCAGTTTTTATTGGTGGAAGAGAGAACCCAGATACAATGTACCTGGGAAGAGACCACCGACCTTTCGAAAGTAAATTGGGAAACTTTCTCACTTACCGGCGCAAATGGGATTCGAACCCACGCCGACAGAGGTGAGAGGCTGTGTGATTTTGAGCGTGATGCTTTAACCACTCGAGCACGGAGGTCCTTATCTCGTTAAAACGAGATAGATAATTCGTTATAACGAGATAATTCAGGGGCGGATCCAGGAATTGTGCTTCCGCGGGGGGGGGGGGGGGGGGGCACTTTATAAGGCAGTGGGTCCAGGGGGAAGCTCCGGGATTTTACATGCTTGAAATATGTTTCCTGTGTAAGTCATTTGAACTATTCTCTATCATTTTTAATGAAATTAGTTAAATGACGCTAATTTTAAGGGGTTTTGGAAAAAAAATAAGTTCTCTCAATAAAGTAATTCAAGAAATCAAAAGATTTTGTCATTCATTTCACCAGAAGTGGAAGAAATTATTACTTCTTTTATCGTTTAGTACATTTTTCTACACAAGATACCACGATTTACCTTAAATTTGAAAATTATGCTGCCCCCCCCCCCAATCTAATTGAAATTAGATGTTAGATCCGCTTGCATACTCGCTACACAAGCCCCACCCCCCCACTAAATCCGCATCTGTAATTAACTCGTTATATCGAGTTCGATTTTTTTTCACTTTTCAAAACAGCCTAACCGGCTTTCGTACTCTCGTAACATCACGCCATTTCCTCAGAAAACATCATAATTATAAATAACATTTTATAAGCCTGATCCGGATATATTTTGTATCCATTTAATTAAATTAATGTCTGCAGTAAGTAAAAGTATTTTGTCAGATTACGCTATAAAAGTCACAACGTCATTTAGACTTTACCTTACGGACACTTTGTGCGCTTTGTCATTGAACTCGTCTTTCACCAATCGAACATGTAGCCATGCAAATCAAAGTCAAGTGAGTTAAAGTAAGAACTGAAAACTATTGTTATCACAATTATTGACATTGCTCTGGTTATGGAAAACGAGTGAAACAGGTATGCAAACTTTACACATTTTTCAGTTCTTCAGGACTACAGGGCCACTTTCTACCGAACGTCCTGTAAAGTATTCTCTATTCAAAATTGTTCAATGAAGGGTCACACCATTTTCACAGAGGAAAGAAATAAAATATAGTGAAAGTATTGCAACATGTTTTAAAAACCTTATGTCACTGGACTTGGACAGAGAAAACTAATACTTAAGAGAGAATGTTAAACAGTCTTCATCTCAATAATAACGGAGACATGACGTTAATCAGGTCAATATGCAAGCATCCCCACGTAGTGTACAGGGGCTTGTGTGGAAACACCAATACACTAGCCCTGTGCGTATCGCAGGTTAAAAGTTTCTTCAATTCATGTGTCCAAGGGGTAGGTTGAGTACACAAGAGGACGGCAAAGTATGGGGACATACATTGTAACTCTTTAAGATAATCTCGAAATCAAAATTGCCATCAGTAGTCGTATATTCATATTGCAATCGTCAACAGATGGTGTAGATTCAAGTTTGTTCAAATGATGACCCCCAGGGGTAGAGTTCGACCATAATAGTTGATCAAAGTTTTACGTGAAGGTATACATTAACAGGACAATGGTAAACTATTATTGATATATAAACATCCTCAAGTAGTATTCAATTCAGTATTAGTTCAAACAATGGTCCGGGGGGGGGGGGGGGGGTCCTCAACAGAATGCGCTAATGAATTATGCTAGCGTATAAATCGTGGCAGTCCATGCCTTCGTGTATTTTTCAAAATGAAATTTAGATAAAGTGACATCTGCAACAACATCTCAAATTGAACGTGTCAATTTCAGTCATGTCGCGGTTCTACAGGAGGCGACAAACCGGACAAGATTTGTCTATAGAAATGTAGCACAGACCGACATTAGTTACTCGACATCTTAATAATCGTAATAAAATTACCTTGAACAAAATAATGAAATTGATTAAAGTACCACATTGACTAGAATTTGAATATCACGAACATTTTTTTTTTCAAATGTAAATTTCACTATCATCCTTGTCTGTTTATATTTTATTGAAGCCTATAGGTGCTGGGATCTACGATAGATTAAATTTGAACCACTGAATAAGTAACCTGCTGGGTGCCACTTAATTTACCGCCATATGAATCAACTTGCGGTCACCACTTAATTTATATGACGGGCGCTGCTTAGTATCTCTCTCTCTCTTTCTCTCTCTCTCTCTCTCTCTCTCTCTCTCTCTCTCTCTCTCTCTCTTAAGGTGGGTAGACAATTTAATTGTATAGGTACGCGATGTTTAATTATCTCTGACATTTACTCCTGCTGCAGTCATTATAGCTGACAGGAAGATAATCAATGCCAGTGATAGTGATAATTAGATGTAATCTGGAGGTCATAGGTCAGTTCATCCGTGACAGTTGACAACCATTGAATACGATCACTCTGCGCGTGACTATGGAGCGCCAAATTAACATAAACTCAAATAATTGAAGATATCTTCAATTATTTGAAGATATCATTAATTCATTTGATGCGCACAACAATTGAATTAAAGATCTCTTCAAATAATTAATGATATCTTCAATTCTGAATTATTGCTCGCATTAGATGAATTGATGATAGCATTAATTCTTCTGCTGAATTGATGCGCGCTTTAATTGAATTAATGATCTCTTCAAATGAATTAATGATATCAACAATTGAATTGATGCGCGCTACAATTCAATTGAAGAGAGCAATAATTGATATAATGCGCGCATTAAATCAATTGATGAGAGCAATAATTGAATTGATGCGCGCATTAATTCATTTGATGAGAGCAATGATGGATTTAATGCGCGCATTAATTCAATTATTGCTCTCTTCAATTGAATTAATGATATCTTTAATTCATTTGAAGAGAGCAATAATTCTTTTAGAGAGAGCAACTAAATAATTAAAGATATCTTCAATTCAACATATCCACAATTGAATTAATGATCTCTTTAATTGAATTGTTGCTCTCTTTAAAAGAATTGATGCGCGCATTAATTCCTTATACAAAAGCATTGTAAATAATTAAAGATATCTTCAATTGAATTAAAGAGATCATCAAATTATTTATACCGAGCTCTAAATCAATTATTGCGAGCAATATTTCTACGAAATTAATGCTCTCATCAATTGAATTGAAGAGAGCAATAATTGAATTAATGCGCGCATCAAATCTATTATTGCTCTCATTAATTCAATTGATGCTCTCATCAATTGAATTGAAGAGAGCAATAATTGAATTAATGCGCGCATTAAATCAATTATTGCTCTCATTACTTCAATTGATGAGAGCATTAATTCAATTGATGAGAGCAATAATTGAATTGAAGCGCGCATTAATTCATTTGATGAGAGCAATAATTGATTTAATGCGCGCATTAATTCAATTAAAGAAAGCAATAATTGAATTGATGATATCTTCAAATAATTGAAGATATCTTCAATTATTTGAGTTTATGTTAATTTGGCGCTCCATACGTGACATCATAGGAAAATCCGTCCTATATAAACTCGTGTTAGAGAGAACAACGTCACCATTCTCACGATGGAATCACAACAACAAAATGAAATGGTGACTGAGGATTCTTTTGAGGAACACATGTACAATACAATGGTGGAGGTATTGAAGAGCGATCTGGTCCAGACAAAAAGAAAGTTTCGCCGGGCGTGCGAACAACTACAAGATGTGGGAGGTGCTAAAAAGATATGAAAGAGCCACGGGAATGAACTCTGGACACTAAGCGCATGGTACTGGTGTCACTTTACGTTACACGTCTAACGTCATAAGTTATGGCAAAATATAATCACGAAAGCAACGTCACATTCTAAACAAATTCATTATCTCCTAGCTGTAATATCATAACTAAAGCACATGCATGATTTAATGTTTAAAAATTCAAAATAAATCTTTGTACGTGTATAGTGTACATTCATAAAAATTATGAATTCTTAGAAATACTCCAAAGTATACGTACTGTATATTTCACCGTGCCTACAACAGCAGGCATCTCGTATGAAATAAGAGTACCCGTTTCGGTAGGTGTCGTTTCGCTTCGGTAGATTTCGTTTCAGTTCGATTTCGTTTCGCATTTTACAGGTAACCATCCCATGAAATATGGCTTGCAATTCTTATGAATGACCTCTGAGAAATTTGAACACAGTAAAAAAAAATTCAGTTTTGGTTTTTTCTAGGATATATACCGCATGGCTAATTGTATGTTTTAATGAATTTCTATATTTTCTTTGTGTTTCTTTCTCTCACATTTATAGCGCGTTTTGCTCTGTACTTTCTCACCACCTCTGATGTTTGTTTATATTCAGTCTGATTGATAGTTTTGGTTTTATTCTACAATGCTAGTCTTAGTTCTCGGCATTTCTGGAGTTTATATATCTATAGAATTCAAGCCTTTCCCTTTGTGGTATTTTCTTTTTCTCATCCACTTTCTGAAATCCATAATGAAATAACAAAAGGATTTTTTTTTTTTAAACTATTATAAATTTAAGCTTTTACAATCGATTTTTTGTTGGGAAAGGGGGGTGGTCGTCATGCAAGTGAAAAATGATTTAATCATAAATTCAAACATTTCCATATTTTTGGAAAAAAAGCTACGAGATTAATTTTGTACAGTGTACATATATGAGCACTTACAGCTTATTTACTAAATCGAAACTTATTACTAGCCTGGAGGCGGTCGGTTAGGGGCGGGATCAAAAGATCGATGTGGGATAAAATTCTAAATTCAAATAGTTATGTGGAAGGGGGGGGGGGGTGTTTAAAAACTCCCGTACGTTTCTGTCATCCGACATCGATCTCGCTCTAGTGGAAAAAAAACAACCATGGCATAGAAAGTATATGTATAAGTTTGCGCTTTATAAATGAATAAAATGATAATAAAAATAACCGCGGTGAGTTGAAGTGAGAGTTAAAAACCTCTAAATAACATTACATTTTAACGTTTTAATGTCCACTTTCATTTGTGAATAAACAGTAGAAAAGGTATACAGAGTGTTATTTATACTCATATGTTTTACTTGTGAATCGATTAGCTTCAATATATATCATATTTAGTTTTGAGGAGGTGGTCTCGTGAAAACTATGTGAATTTAGATTTTTTTTGTCAGACGTTGTACTTTTGATTTAATAATCTTGTTATTCATATGCGGAAATCTTGATTTGTATTCGATAATCTTGATATTTATATGCGAAAATTTTGATTTATATGCGAGAAATCTTCATATTCAGATGCGAAAATTTGTATTTTACTCTACTATAGGATAGAGAAAGAGAGGCTTCCTCTACTTTTCTGGAGTACCAACCCATGTGGGCGAAATATTCCAGGGGCAATCGCTCACAACCGCCAGAGATCACTTGGGTCCTAAATATAACAGTGAGGTTGTTCAACACGTCATTGATACTCTAACAAGATTTTGACATTCAATTCATTTAATTTGTGACATATATGTAAATATCTTTCTTTCATTGGAATGGGGGGGGGGGTTACATAAGATCTAACACGCTATATATATCCACCGTTCTGGTGCCTGTGCTCACATCCACCTCCTAGGGGATGCTACAGGCTGGTGCATGTTGGAAACTGTAGGAGGGTCCACAATTTGCTCTGTACTTGCTCTTTAAACCAGGTAGCACGCAGGAGACAGGTGAGATGCGCAGAGATCTCTTCCCCCTAAGAACGTGATCACCCGTTTAGGTCCAAACACCTATGTCCACATAGGGCCCCCTGTGTTGCCCCTACGTTGGTAGTCAAACTGGCCGCCTCCCCAGTTCCCCACAAAAATTTGCATGCGACCTTTTCCGCCATATATGTAAATTTGCACCCTGTTTCTGATTACGATTAATAAATATTCAAATTTGTATCACTCTTGTTAATCCAGCTAGCTAAGCAGCCTATGAGGGATTACAGGGCAGCCACCAAAGCTTCGACATAGCTACTGGGTTTATTCAGCATATTAGGGCAAGGTCAACTATTCAATTCAGGCCAAATGTCTCACGGCTGGTAGTGCTGTATATTTATTAAAGTTTAATTTTTAGCTCCTCTAGTTAAATTTAAGACATCCGAGGTCAGGTCATAGTCAATGAAGCCAATTCTTTTATCAATTTTTGAAATTATGCATTTCACCTACAATCAATTTGACTAAATCCATGCGTACATCTAGCATGTGTACATCAACATTATCAAATACGAATAAAATATTATGGAATATAAATCGAGATTTATATATCGAATATAAATAACAAGGTTACCAAATGTAAATAAATAACAAGATTATCGAATATAAATCAAAATTCTCGCATATAAATATTAAGATTATCGAATATAATTAAAATTTTCTCATATGAATAACAAGATTATCGAATATGATTAAAGAGTTTCGTATATAAATCAAGATTTGTATAATATTGCAACGTTTTACACACCGTAAGTGTATCTGTTCAATGTTGAATTTTTATATGCATATACATACAGTAGGACATGCAACAAAATATTGTCTGTATAATTGTCATTTGATAAAGTCAATTAAAGTACAACCAGAGTAAAACATATCTATGAGATACACATGCTATAGCTTAAATACCTTGTATACTGGTTTTAAAAATAATTTTAATTTACATCATTTAAAAAAAATAATAGCAACATTTTACGTTCAGCTAAACGTAGGTTGTGTACATTGACGTCGCGTCATTGCGCGACAAAATCACATGGGACATTTATTTGGACATTAAGTATCTTTTCGTTTTCCTAAATGGACGCGGTATAAAATGAAATGTTGTATATTCTATGTAGTAAATTTTATGTACTTTCTGTAAGTTATATTCATTAAAATATTCGCGTTGGAATAATGCTTAGAAATAAGACATAAAATGGTAGAATTGTTTAAAAAGCGCGGTATTTGTAGAATAAGGACATTTCCCTGGACACCGATAAAATCAATCTACTTCGTGGATATACTCAGAATTATATAATACTGGCATACACTGTGCTCCACGATATATGTACATTATAAATGTAACAAGGATAGTCAACTTCCCCCTGTATTAGGCATGCTACTGGTCATGATGGTTTGCATTTGCAGTCTATCTACAAACACGGGACACCACTGTCTTTGACATTCTTTAGGTCGCTATATCAATTCTACGAACTGAATGTTTAAAGTTTATGGTTTTTAGATAAGGACGTCACAATCATACACCAATTCTTACGTTATTTGGGACAAAATCAATCATTTTATTAATCTGTGGATAAAGCGTATGCGTATTTCATGTAACGCGGGACAGCGAAAAATGACGACATTTGCGTGTATATAACTCCGTTATTGCTAATGAGATGCTTGTAAATTATATTTTATATAAGCTACTATCATTATTTATATATTTTCCTTGCCATTGATGTATAAGACTTTAATAATCCACAAAATATACATCTGTGTAAACACAGCGGAAGCATTTTCTAATGCACTTATGAAAGTAACACCAGTACCTAGCTGCAATAATGTAGCCCTATCCAATTTTTTTTTATTCTCTTTAAAAAAAAATCAAAAAAAAAATCAGAGAGGGCTACATTATTGCAGCTAACCAGTACCGTGCGCGACGTCGGACCATTCCATTACAGTTACCGCCTACAACTAGCTGTTATAGAAGGTTTCAAGAAAGTTTGTTATGAGTACGCCAAACTGTAGGCCGAAAAAATGAAACGTCTAGAGATGAATATTTTCGGCGAAATTCCTGACGAGGAATAAGTTTAGAGAAGGAAACCTTCCCCAGACCAAATGTCACCAGGCAGACAAACCGCCCTAAGGCGAAGTCAGAAACTGACGGCCCTTTTCAGGGCCATACAAATATTACGAAAAGACACCTCTCAACTCACGAAACGAGATTCTATAATTTTCTTATGGTCACTTTATAGTTGATGAAAGCAAGAAAAAAACACGGGTCGTTTGATTCGCTTTCATAGTCATTACACAAGGTATTAGTATTGAGTCTACTTTAGAAGAATCCTAACGGTGAATTATTAGAAGATGTTCACCATTTGTTTGGGGTGGGTTGAATTTCTGGTGAAAATGGGGATGGGAAAGATCGAATATAAACAATACCCTCGTTTCCAAAGCAATAAGGATGTGGTTTAAACTGTTTTTCTTGGGGGTGGGGGGTATGCTTATCTATAGTTTTGTTTGTTACAGGTTGGCATTTTTTATTTAGAACTTTTCAAAGTTATTAATATTTTGTAAATACATGTATTTATTCAGTATAATAAGAAATTATATACTTTTTAAAACTATAAATGACAAAAAGTATGATTCTAAACAGAAAGTATAAGATAAAACATTATTAACTAATTCTATATTTCATAAACACAAAGTAAGTTCAGCGATTATGAGGGTTGAACATTCATTGAACCAACGACCCCTATTGGTTAATGAAGTATTCCAATCAAATATAGTTCTATATTAATTGATTAATACCAACACAATATCATATCAATTTTCAAGCAAATGTTTTGTGACGCGTATTGAATCACGTAGCAAGAGATCACATGGTTTGGAAGTTTGTAAATATCAATGGACCGAGGGGTTCTAAATATCGCTTTTTAAATTATAAACGTACAATATTATCAAACTGTTGACTGTACTCAAAATGAATATATATGTATATAATATACGACATTATCTCCACGGAGACCCCCTTTTGATCCTCACCTAGGGCCGCCGCTGGATTGGACACATACCTGTAACAGCACTGCAATTACAAAATCATATACATCTGATAAAACATTATAACAGTGAATTATGTTACATAGTACATGTGTAAATAGCAATAGGAAACGTATTGACAGTTATGTATATGTATATTGTCAAACATGAATTTAATTTCAGTGGTTTATATCAGAAGAAAAATCCATATACATGTACATTGTACATATATAGTTACAGGTACACAATAGTTTTATTGTTTACGCTCTGCTATAGTACTATAGATGACGAGGTACCTAAGTAGTGAGTTGATAGGTCATATAAAAAATGTTACATGCGCTGTAATATATCATGTCACATATTCATAATGTATAGTGGATGCAAAAACCAGTAATGGATTTAAGCCCCCCCCCCCCTAAAATTTTCAAATTTAAGGTAAATCGTGTTATCTTGTTTAGAATAATGTAAACGATAAAAGAAGCAATACTTTCTCTCACTCTCAGAACAATAAATAACGTAAACGATAAAAGAAGCAATACTTTCTCTCACTCTCAGAACAATAAATAACGTAAACGATAAAAGAAACAATACTTTCTCTCACTCTCAGAACAATAAATAACGAAAACGATAGAAGAAGCAATACTTTCTATCACTCTCAGAACAATAAATAATGTAAACGATAAAAGAAGCAATAATTTATCTCACTCTCAGAACAATAAATAATGTAAACGATAAAAGAAGCAATACTTTCTCTCACTCTCAGAACAATAAATAATGTAAACGATAAAAGAAGCAATACTTTCTCTCACTCTCAGAACAATAAATAACGTAAACGATAAAAGAAGCAAAAATTTATCTCACTCTCAGAACAATAAATAACGTAAACTATAAAAGAAGCAATACTTTCTATCACTCTCAGAACAATAAATAATGTAAACGATAAAAGAATCAATACTTTCTCTCACTCTCAGAACAATAAATAATGTAAACGATAAAAGAAGCAATAATTTCTCTCACTCTCAGAACAATAAATAACGTAAACGATAAAAGAAGCAATACTTTCTCTCACTCTCAGAACAATAAATAACGTAAACGATAAAAGAAGCAAAAATTTATCTCACTCTCAGAACAATAAATAACGTAAACGATAAAAGAAGCAATACTTTCTCTCACTCTCAGAACAATAAATAACGTAAACGATAAAAGAAGCAATACTTTCTCTCACTCTCAGAACAATAAATAATGTAAACGATAAAAGAAGCAATAATTTCTCTCACTCTCAGAACAATAAATAACGTAAACGATAAAAGAAGCAATACTTTCTCTCACTCTCAGAACAATAAATAACGTAAACGATAAAAGAAGCAAAAATTTATCTCACTCTCAGAACAATAAATAACGTAAACGATAAAAGAAGCAATACTTTCTCTCACTCTCAGAACAATAAATAACGTAAACGATAAAAGAAGCAATACTTTCTCTCACTCTCAGAACAATAAATAACGTAAACGATAAAAGAAGCAATACTTTCTCTCACTCTCAGAACAATAAATAACAAAATCTATTGATTTATTGTATTACTTTTATTGGGAGAACTTATTTAAATTGATTTTCCAAAACCTCTTAAAATTTGTGTCATTTTATTGATTTCCCTCTATCAATAATGACAGAAAATAGCAAGAACTACTACCTAGAAGACATATTTGAAGCCCGATAAAATCTGTAAAATCCAGGAAATTCCGGGGGCTTCGTCCCCTGCCGCCCCCTCCCCTAGGGCTTTGCCCTGGACCTACTGGGGGCCTGAACGCGACCCCAAGCCTAATAAAGTTGCGCCCCTAACCGCTATTCCTGGATCCACCCCTGAAAACCCTCTCTAAATCCTCGCCTAGGGTACCATGGGCCCTTGGTTAGATACATTATACATGTAATGATTATAAAATCATCTATTTCATATATAATTGGTATCACAGTAGAGATATAGGCCTTGTTTTGAAAAAAAGGAGATACTATACTTTTACATGTTCTAAGATGTGTAGTCTATACTTGAAGATTAAAAGTAAAAATAATTCTTTTAAAATGTATGGTATTATTACTTAGAAATCTAAGTAGGATTAATCTGATTTGATTACATTTTAGAATGCATGTGAAATATACAAGGGTCATTACAAAATACGTAGACAATGCCTCCCTCATCCATATGCCGGTATATATATGAAAAATAAAATTCAACTCATTATAGGATTTGGGATCATTAATTTTATCGACGAGCGATGTTTTATTCTATTTGGTCAAATAGTATCCGTGATTTATAATTTTCAAAACAGTATAATCTTTAGCCACGGAACATCGTTACGTCAAAAACACAACTTCACAGCGTCACGTTTCAAAGTTTCTCAACATATTCTCCTCTACATTTCACATACAGCTTGTGGCGCCTTTTAGCTTTATCGTCTAGGTGTCTAACGGACTGCAACTCTCCTTATTTCCGAGAATAGTGAAGACGGTGCCGGAGCTAACATCAAAGATATATGATACCTCCGCAACAGTGACGCGGCCATCATTTTCCATAGCGTTATTTATTCGTTTGACAAGGTCTTCACAAACGTTTCGTTTCCCACTGAGACGTTAGAGTCTCTACCAAAAGAAAATCGTCTGTGCCATTTATACGCTTAAGCGCGGCTAACTTTTGACATATTTTCCGCTTCTTCCAGTAATTTAACCTTTTCTATTAAGCCCCTTTCACACATTCACGGACGAGACGCCGGATTGTCGATCCGTGATGGTCCGTGACAATCCGCCATTACCGTGTACAAACCGTGTATGCATTCGGCGTCGTGCGGGACAATCCGGCTTGGCCAAGTCATACCGTGAAAAAAATTAAACATGTTTAATTTTTACCCCGGATCGTCCTGTAAGAAAATCCTCCGTATTGATCCGTGTAGGTACCGTGTACCGCCGTGTATCAACCGAGAAATCCGTGTATCAACCGAGAAGATCCGTGTATCAACCGAGAGGTCCGTGTATCAACCGAGAGGTCCGTGTATCAACCGAGAGGTCCGTGTATCAACCGAGAAGTCCGTGTATCAACCGAGAAGTCCGTGTATCAACCGAGAAGTCCGTGTATCAACCGAGAAGTCCGTGTATCAACCGAGAAGTCCGTGTATCAACCGAGAAGTCTGTGTATCAACTGAGAAGTCCGTGTATCAACCGAGAAGTCCGTGTATCAACCGAGAGGTCCGTGTATCAACCGAGAAGTCCGTGTATCAACCGAGAAGTCCGTGTATCAACCGAGAGGTCCGTGTATCAACCGAGAAGTCCGTGTATCAACCGAGAAGTCCGTGTATCAACCGAGAAGTCCGTGTATCAACCGAGAGGTCCGTGTATCAACCGAGAAGTCCGTGTATCAACCGAGAAGTCCGTGTAGCCACCGAAGTAACCGTGTAAAGTCCGGGGTCATCCGTGTACGAAACTTTTCTGCTGAAGAACATGGATGTCTACGGTTGGTACACGGATTGTTACCGGTAACTACACGGACAGACACGATACACGCAGGGAAGAGAGACCGTGATAATCCGTGTATCTTCGTGAAACAACCGTGGATGGACCGGCAGAAACCGTGACCTTCCGTACGCTCTGTGATCATGCCGGCACCGATCGGGAATTTTTCCCGGGACATACGGGTAGCTACCGTGCTTATCCGTAGAGAAACCGGCGTTTTCCGTGTCTGCATCGTGATAAGACCGTGTTGACAACGGCATTACGTCGGATCACCACGGATTACTAACATTTTGCATCCGGCGTCGACCGGCTCATGATCCGTGAATGTGTGAAAGGGGCTTTAGAGATTTTCGGAGTGCGGCACAAAATCTTATGACCATTCACTGCTCCGTGATTTCCCTCGACGTCATATAACGTCAAAACTTCGCTTATAAATTGACGTAAACATTTTCTACTAGAACGTTTAAATATTCTGTTTCAGCGCCATTTCTGAGAGAATGTGGCAATTAACATTGCAGGCTACATTTTTGTAACTAATAAAACTTTACCTGGCACTGTGAAGTCATTTTTCGGTTTTAAATATTTTCTGATATATCGTAACATATCTAAATATGAGGTTCAGAAAAATAAGTTATGGCAAAAGTCTACGTATATTTTAATGATCCCCGTATTAATATCATACAGTTGGATTACAATGACAAATATTATGCAAGTGCCTGTGTATACCATCCTTTTCCCCTGGCTTTGACACCCCCACCATATCTACCATTTGTGACAGTATAATTAAAACCCTTTTAAAATTTATTACTTTATTCTAGCTGCCACCATAAGAAAAGATTTTATTGTCTTATCAATGAATACCCCCCCCCCCCCACACACACACACAAACACACTCCCCTGAAAACAACATTGAAAAAAAAACCCAGTTTCTTTAACAATTAATATTTCCTAAACATAACCTTTTTAAAATCAAACTTGTTTTTAGTCGAACTAGATATTTCAATATAATTGAATTTGAATTTAGTTCTATACCTAGTATAATATATATATAATTATATTTACGTATCGCATCAAATTCTAAAGTGAATTTTTAAAGAGTTCGATATGCATAAAAGGTTTGCCTCATTTGGGATGAATTGATGTAAAAATTCGCACATTTCCGATATCCTGCGGATTACCATTAAACCCGAAGATATGCAGCGGGAAATAAAGATTGAAGCAGAACCAATGAAAACTAAAGTGAAGTTTACGACTAATAGGAAGAGAAATTAATAGATTTATTTCATTATGCTTGAATGGAATTAAAAGATCATCTTATGATTAATCTAAATGTTGAGATGCAAGTATTTAGTTTAGAAATAAACTGCCAGAAATCTCGCCTATTAAGGATTGGAGTGCTGCAGTCACTAAGTCTCTGCTAGTTAAAATAAAATTAAATACAAGATGTTTAACTTGTTGACTTTATAAGATTATGAAATATCGTTGTTTTATACATACCACAATCCCTTTTGTAAGTACACACATGCGTATAATTTCTTTCAATTGAGCTTGGTGAATTATACTGAAATTATTTTCTTTTGTTGGAATGATAAATAATTATGAGGTAATCGGGATAAGAAGACGGTATTTGAATAGTATTCTTTCTGACGATTCCAACAGCACTTGAAGAACAAGAAGTATCGGATATTATTACAATACTCCCAGTTAATAAAGCTGTTGGCCCAGATAGCATTAGCCATAAAATGTTGAAATCAACAAAAACTACCATTATCAAACCACTTACTATGCTATTCAACAGATCATTGTCAGAAAATATTTTCCCATCTTTTTGGAAAATTGCTCACGTCATTCCTCTTTTTAAGAAGGAAGACCCGTCAATAGTATCTAATTATAGACCTGTCTCGCTATTATCATGCGTTAGTAAAATTTTGGAGAGAATTATTTTCAAACATGTATATAATTATTTTCATAGTAATGATCTATTTTATCGATATCAAGCTGGATTTTTACCAGGTAATTCTACAGTTTATCAATTATTAGAAACTTATCATAGTATTGTTCAAAGTATTGATGAAGGGAAATCATGTTGTATGATATTTTGTGACCTGTCAAAAGCATTTGATAGAGTATGGCATAATGGTCTTATTTTCAAATTACAAACTTATGGTATATCTGGTAGTCTTTTACATTGGTTCAGAAGCTACTTATGTCACAGATCACAAAAAGTAATGTATAAGGACCTTTTATCGTCACAACTTGATATATTTGCTGGTGTACCCCAAGGTTCTGTTTTAGGACCTTTACTATTTTTGATTTATGTTAATGATGTTGCTATAAATATGCTATCAATGTGTAGATTATTTGCTGATGACAACTCACTCCAGCAGTCCTCATATAATATGCTAGAAATTGAATACAAGCTTAATTATGATTTACATATACTAGAAAAATGGTCAAATAAGTGGCTACTCAAATTCAATCCATCCAAGACTAAAGCTGTTTATTTTTCGAAAAAAGATAACTATATTTTACCGAATTTATTTTTCCAAGGTGATAGATTGGAGTGTGTTCCAGTCCATCGTCATCTAGGCTTATTATTGTCACATAATCTCAGTTGGTCTTTATACATTGATTCCATAGTTGATAAATCTTTTAAAAAATTAGGACTTTTAAAAAGGCTTAAGTTCAAAATTGGCAGAAAACATCTGTCAAAATTGTATATAACTTTTATTAGACCTACTCTTGAATATGCTTCAATTGTTTGGGATGGCTGTTCTATTCACGATACTGATAAGCTTGAAAAAGTGCAATTATGTGCAGCTAGAATTGTTACTGGTCTTCCTATTTTTGCATCTAGAGAATCCCTTTATTCAGAAACAGGCTGGCTAACTTTAAAAAGTAGACGTTATATTGCAAAAATGACTACCATGTTTAAAATTTGCAATGGTAGCGCCCCTGATTATTTAAATGAAATTATTCCACATAAACATGAAAATATATCCCTTTATAATACTAGAAACAATGATAAGTTTTACATTCCAAAATGCAGATTAGAGTTATTCAAAAAATCATTTGTACCTGACTCTGTAAAACAGTGGAATTTATTAAATGTAGAAAGCAGAGAAGCCATCTCAATCAATTCATTCCGCAAAAATATAATAACAGACATTACAATACCACCATCATATTACTCTTTTGGAAAACGATATATCAACATTATTCATACAAAGCTAAGATACAACTGTATACTTAATTATGATCTTTATAAATTAAATATTACAAATTCTCCGTTTTGTACATGTGGACATACTAATGAAGATATATATCATTTCTTTTTTGCTTGTAAAAATTACTCCAGGGCTAGAAATGATCTTTTTAATCGCCTTGGTTAATATTGATACAAAATTGTTATTATGCGGTGATATCAATTTACCTCTGCAAACTAATATAACTATTTTTTCAGTTGTTCATAAATTTATAGAAGAAACTTGTAGATTTGTTTAATCATTGTACATTATACCTGTTAATTATTACCTTGCATGACATATTGTAATATTTTAGGAGAGGGACTTGTAAGTTGTCAGAACTTGTTCCCAATCCTTTTGATTTCATCAATAAAATATGTTCAAAACAAAACAAAACACAAGAAAGTCGTTTTGAATTAAGAGAGAATTAATTGAGATTTCATAAAGAATTCATTTTGAATGAATTATATCGCGCGGTTGCATTTCACTGACAAGGTGCTTGTCAGGTTACAAAACTTCGCGAAATTTTGATTTTGGTACGGTTGATACATGTAAGTTGATAAAAGAACTGAGTTTAATGGTGATGTGAAATGAAGAGAATGAATTTGTAAAGAGCGATATTCTGTATCGGACGTCACAACATGCAAAAAAAAAAAAAAAATAATAATAATATAATAAAATATTATCATATACTTAGGGTGTTGATGTTATATTTCATTCGAGGTTAATGTACCAAAGAAACAGTATCATATGTTAAAGGGGCATGGACACGATTTGAGCTGAAAATTTTCAAATTTTATTTTTCCATTTTTATTGTTTGCAATGAGATGTGCCAAACACTAGAAACTGCTTTAAGCGAACTTTTACTTGTATATTCTATCAATGTAAACAAAAACAAGGCACGAGCCTTGTTTACATAACAAGGAATTATGAGCTTTGTATCTCTTATGTACCTTGAGAACTGATATTCAAATTTTCGCTAGCCATTAGAAATACCTTCGTTAAGCATTCTAAACATTAGAAATGGAAAAATAAAATTTGAAAATTTTCGGCTCATATCGTGTCCATGTCCCTTAAGTATATTTATACACGTATATGTGCGTTAAAGGCGTTTTACCACGGGGGTGGGGGTGGGGGATATAAACCACATGTGTCGTTCCCATTCTCTACCTACTGGTGTCACAGGTCGCCGAAATTTAAAAATTGTTCCTATACAAACGTTTAAATTAGCCTCATTAATTCATGTTACATAATTTTAAGGTAAAATTCTTTTACCCTTGTAAGCGAATTCCCGAGATTTTGATCTAGATCTAAGTAAAGCATTTTGTCCGATCTTTGGTGTTATCTTAGCTACATTGATCATTCCAATTCTTAAATTCCGTTCCGTTCTGTGTTTTAGCAACACCCTCATCAGACCAACAAGAATGTGTTTGGAATCATAGGAGAACATTGAATTTCATGAGATCAGATGATGCTGTGAGTCGTGTATGAGAAAATTTATCAGATGATTAAAAGCTTATTTATGCCGTAATATTTCTATATTATCGTAGGCAGAAAAACATGTGTTTTATATCAAGCTACATAAGTTATACACTTTATGCAAAGTATGCAATATAACTCAGTCGGATTAAAAAGTAATCAAGCTATTTTCCTATTTAATTATATATTCTCCGAGTCGGATAATGAATGCCTCATTTCGAAATATTCGTTATCATTATACAATTATTTTAAGATATAATTACTAGTATATGTGAATTTAATAATGTTTCACTAAATACAAGTATTTTAAGATATAATTACTCAACAGCAGTTTCGTTTGCCGTTCTGCGTTTTAGCAAAACCAAATGGAGGTGATCTTGGTGGAGTTCCAGTGCCAACTATAGTCACAAAAGTAAAACTATAGTTCACCCGAACGTGCTTTAGTCTGCCGGAAGTGAACAAGTCTAGTAGAAAATTACCAACTATTCTATCACGTACTAGCGGCCTAGTTCAAAGATGGCGGACAAAATGTGAAAAGTAGTTTGAGCACGTTAGCAGAGATTAAATTTTGAGAAATATATGACAGAAATCACAAAGAGGTGCATGTTTTCAGTTATTTTAGTCGATTTTAGTCATTTACGTCCACGCTTTACCATTTACTCGCGCCCAAAGCATGGTAAAATTCAACAATCGATATCGAAATTTGTCGTTCTCCACTTGGAGAGCAAGCTTAATAAATGCAGTAAAAGAATATTCTAAATTAAATTATTCATAATTTTGGGAAACTTTTCGATCCCGAATAAACGGTTATCGAGAAACAAGCTGTAGCTAGTAGATTTATGTTGGTACATCTGTGATTCTTCAACGCCATCATCGAAAACTACTTTGCAAATTCACTATAGTAATTACGGGTTATGTGAGAGTTCACTGAAATTTGGGAAATTCTTCTGTTCGAAATAATCACACGATTGTTAAATTCAAAATTTATTGTCACAGAAAATTCAAATATAAGTTCTACTCATGATTCCGATATACAGACCGAAAAATAAAAGCTTCTTAACAGTTTGAATAAAATTTTAGAACTGTCCTTGCAAATTTACACATGTTTCAACTTTGACAGGTCCACCTACTTGGATTCTAGATTAACCAATGAAATAAATTAAGCAAAGTTCCAAATTCAGGGGAAAGCTCTATGACATTAATTTACAACAGTAAAATGAGTGAGAGACAGGCATAACCAAATCAAAGACACGCAGTCCCAAGATTTGATCATAAATTTGATAACTGCAGACTCCAATTTCAACTGCGACCGTGAATCAGGAAAGATGTGTCAAAGTTGATGATTGCTATCACGTGTGAAACTGCTTTCGCTAAAGATCGAACATCAAATAAAACAATTAAATTTCAATTATAAATTTAGAAATTCTTCTACCAAGTCTAAAAGGAATAAAGTAACAATGATTTTTAGAATCCCTACATATACATAAATACAACATGACAATTCCACAACTGATTTGTTGCAGACAGCCATGTTTTTATTTCTGAACTCAATTAAACTTTGTTCGCGTGCACTAGTTCACTAGACATGTTAAGGAGGTATGCTACACCAGATAAAATAGACGAAAAGTGGAGGATATGTCAAACAATATTTTGGAGTTGAAATTTTTCAAATTCACTTTATTTTGTCAAAAATACAGTTTTAGTAAAAGATAATCTGGAAAAAAAAAAAATGAAAACCCCTGCTGTACTTGAACCTGTGACCTACAGTTTAGCAGCCGCTATGCTACATGCATCTTCCTGAGCTACTCGGCTATGTATCTAAATTGAAAAGGAAAAGTCTAATATTGCTGATATTGATTTTTCCTCCATGTTTTTAAAGGAAATAAGTCATTATGACGATGTAGAGTACCTCCATAACGCGCGAACTCCACCCTTATGTATTGCGGATAAATATTGCGACAAGTAGTACGGACCCTGAAGAGTGCTGCTACACCTCCAAAGCGTTTTGTTTCGTTCCGGACAAACCGTTCACCGTTCCGTGCAGACCGTTCATCGTTTCGTGCAAACCGTTCATCGTTCCATGCAAACGGTTCAGCGTTCCGTGCAAATCGTTTCGTGCAAGAATCGTTCCGTGCATGATGAAGCCACGCCCATAGAAACGTGCAGATCGTTAAAACCACGCTCTTAGAAACGTATAGACCGAGCAAGTCATTTCGGCATGGGATGTAGGACAGGTAAACATTGTTGGGAATTTGAAAAATTATTTCAAAATGTCTATAAGATAATCCGATACCACTTTCTCGCCCTTGGTAGTTTCTAGCAAGTGCAGAGACATGTAACATCTCTGCCCTCGTTATTTTTTATTTTATTTTCATTTTTTTATTTTTATTATCATTATTATTTTTTTGTATATAGGGATAATTTATTTGTCTTTTTAAATTTTTATCAACAAGTTTCTCTTTTTAAATAAAATATATTTTCATCAAAATCGTTTATTGGAACTATCAGGGACCTATATACCATGTTAGTATATAGGTCCCTGGAACTATCTGCATAATGCAAAGACCGACCTGTGTAGAACTTGTATATTCTACGCAAATTCCAAGGTCCCCCTCCCTTTTTTGCCACAATAGAGGTCAGCTAATCCGGGTATTTGAAATTAACATTTGTACAGAAGGTTTCGAAATCGGCGGGGGCAATTGAAATATGACAAAAGAGGTGTTTATATCTTTTGTCTCTCAAAACTGAATGTCGTTCCGTGCAAGAATCGTTTCGTACCGTTCCGTGCAAGTGGTGTATTAGTACGCTTCCGGGTCTGCACCGGCTGTTATCTTCATAGAGGGATACTAACAATTGTGAAATTATCTTTTTTCATTCAATGGATAAATTTCAGTATTTCACTGTTGAAAATGTGATAAAAGGAAACATTGGCTACTTATACTTAACAGACTCCTTTTGACGTCTGCGTCAATTTAGACGACCCAAAATGGATTCCCTGACAGATTACTCCTAACTGTCATTGGTTGTTTATTAATCGGACTTGTCATCGTGGTCAATGTGTCACAATGAATTTCTAATGACCTGTTAATTGCTGTGTAGAACGTTAATCGATACACACAGGTATTTAATGTTCTTGATTGACCAGTGGACCCACCCCCCTCCTTTTATATTCAATGAGGGAAGCAGCATTTCTTTGATCTTTGCGCAGTTTCCATGGGAAGTATTGTTAATTTACATAAAGCTGTTAAATGAACGTCTTATAGTCTTAACTCGTGTCGTCTGCTGCAAGGATTTGCAAAAATGACAAGACAATTTCAAATATTGAGTAGAACACCAAACGAGCATTTCCACTGGGATCGGGGATTTAAAGAAGTTAGTTCCTGAGCTTTTGAGCACAACTGCGCAGGATGCTACAACTAAGTATTTACTTGGTTCAGTACTTATCCCATTGGTGCAAACATATTACACATCTATTACTGAACCCTATCCAGTTGAAAAAAAATGTGTTAATTCAAATTTTGAAAGGGTTTTGCAGGAACTATATTTTTTTGGCGGAAGTATTGATTTATCAAAAAGTTTTAAATCTGTGTGATATTACATTTTCTGTTTCATTATATCTTCTATTTTTATACACTATAGCATTGCGACCCAATCTGATTAAAACCAGATCCTGAGATCCGCTCACTTAGATCGCTACATTAGGTAGCGATCAAAGTGAGCGGATCTCAGGATTTGGTTTTAATCAGATTGCATTGCGACCCCGGCTTATTTTTTTCACTATCCTAATTCTCCTTCAACGTAGAAATCAAAAATACACTTCCTCAAAAATTGACATTACTCTAAATGTCAGGTGCGAACCTCTTTAATTAAACTTTGGAATTAATTAGACTTTGGAATTTGATTAGATCTACAGTTTGATTCATTCTTAAATTCTTTTCAAGTGTTCATAGTAAGTTCGTGAAAACGAGTTTGAAATAAAAGGTTTCCACTAGATGTACAAAGATCGAGACCTTGATTCGAAACTTCTTTATTAAGAATAACTCTCTCTCTCTCTCTCTCTCTCTCTCTCTCTCTCTCTCTCTCTCTCTCTCTCTGTATATTAAAGGGGCATTAGCTGTCTCTTTGTCAATTGAATTCATGAAAAGTGTTAGATATGTCGTGTACTTCAGTAATGATATCAGTGTAGTGAAATTCCGTTGATCAAGTTAATCATATGCAAATTAGATAATCAAGGTTGAATTCTTTTTTAATCATATGTTATCTCCTGTGTTCGGACAATGTTCCAAACGTTAAGATGATCTATAAGCAGATTTAGGGAAACTATATAAAGCGGTCTTATTCAAGATCGGTTGTTCATTCTGGAAGAAGTCGTCGTATAGTGAAGACGTGCTTGGAGGTAAGGTATTTATGACTACTCATTTGCGGTGTCTCAAATTGCTGAAGACGGACCATTTGGGTATCATAAGTTCTTGCTGAATAAAAAGGAGCAAAGTGTATTAATAGGGTGTTTGAAACCCAGTGTTTAGAAATAGGTCTGGGAGCTAAGGCTCAAATGTAAGTTTCAGACCTAGGCTCAGAGCACAGAGCGATAACAGAGAAAAACCAGATAAATATAGAAGATCAGTTTAAATCATTGTGTTGTTGATTATTATTGATTCTGTTCTATTATTTTATTTAAATCCAATCAGTAGAATACGCCAAGTAGCGTAAGGAAAATTATATATATATCTACTTCATTCGTGGTCGAACCTACAAAACACATTACAAATTTTTGGTGGCAGCGGTGGGATGATCTAAATCCCTTGTTATTTAAAAAGCACAATTAACATTATTTAAAGTTTGTCTGAGAAATATTA
The DNA here is from genome assembly GCF_947568905.1 of Ostrea edulis. Taxonomy (NCBI): domain Eukaryota; kingdom Metazoa; phylum Mollusca; class Bivalvia; order Ostreida; family Ostreidae; genus Ostrea; species Ostrea edulis. Next base: position 5,456,134 of record NC_079172.1, on the reverse strand, counting down.
GGATTAGGTCTTAAACCATGGATGAGGTTGACAAAGAGATAAGTTATCTTGAAGAGAAAATTAAAGAGTTCTCAAACGAAAGTATGCGTTTAAAAGAAAAAGAGAGACAGAAAGCATCTACACCAATAACGAATAGAGATTCTGGCATTGGTGCCTCAGAACAAGTGAAGAGTTCTGAACCCATACGAGAGTTTGGAGGTGCAAGACCTAAAGTAAGGGTTGAGGCTGAAACAGAAACTGATTTGGACTACATCAGTGATAGAACACATAGACCAGCTTCAGACCATGCGCTTTATTTTGAAACACCGAGAAATGTTCCAAGCAATGTTACTACACGCAGGTTTAGAGACAATAGATTTGAAACACTTGATGTTCGGGACCGCATGAGAAAAGATGAAAAGTCTAGTAAGCTGAAACCCGCAACTTATGACGGAACGACGTCGTGGTTAGACTATAAGTCGCATTTCAATGCATGCGCTTGCTTGAACCACTGGTCGGAGGAAGAAAAGGGAATGTATCTGGCCGTGTCATTAAGAGGTCTAGCACAGGATGTGCTTGGAAACCTCCCAGAATATCTTCAAATGGATTTTAAAGAGTTGTGCAGGTCCCTGGAAGAACGCTTTTCACCAGCTAATCAGACAGAACTGTACAGGGCACAACTAAAGGAGAGACGGCAGAAAGCATCTGAAACAATACCCCAGCTGGGCCAAGACATTAGACGACTCACACGCCTGGCATACCCAACAGCTCCAGGAGATGTGTGTGAAACACTGGCGAAAGAATATTTTATTGATGCACTTGTAAGTTTTGACATGCGTCTGAGAATTAAGCAGTCACGACCTCAGAACCTAAATGATGCCATTAGACACACTGTGGAGCTGAATGCTTTTATTGGGGCAGAAGGAATGAAGAGAGTGGGTTCGTTTGAGAAGCAGGAGGCGATAATGCTTCCTATGAATCTAACAGCAGTAGTTTAGAAGACTCTATAAAATCAATAAAGGAAATACTGCTGAGCCTACAGACAGATGTGAATAAGATGAAAACTGAGCAACAGAAGCCTCGTACTTACCATACTTCTTACAACACACCTCGGAAGTTTGAAGAAAAAAAGCAGGGAGTTGGTTCTTCCAAAAAGTGTTTCAACTGCGGTAAGCCTGGGCACTTCAAGAAGGATTGTAGATCCAGAATCAAGAGTAAGACTAATGCTCAGCAAGGACACTCTGACTCATTGAGCAAAAGCAAAAGTGGCAGAACCATTGAAACAGGGAAAGAGAGTTCTGGACAATTTAAAATGGCTATCAATAATGAGAGCAAGTCAAAAGAAAAACAAAGGTTGCATTGGAATCCACAAAAAGTCCAATGAACCAGGCATGTACATTCGTGGTACCATTAATGATGTACCTGTCATGACATTAGTTGACACTGGTGCCACGGTTACACTCATTTCGCGCAAAGTGTTTGATGCCATCTGCATGAAACATGACTTGGAACTGAATGAGACGAACCAGAACATTTTATCAGCCTCAGGAACACCTCTCAATGTACATGGAAAAACAGTTGGTAGGCTTAAATTTAGCAAAAAAGTGATATATCAAGCAGTTATAGTTGTGGATATGACTGTTGATGTTGTTCTAGGCAAGTTTACTGAATGAAAATACTCAAAGTATTTGAGGAGATAGTGCCAGTTCAACGAGTCTATTTCATCAGTTTTAGAGCAGTATTTTTGTCGAGTTCGGTCCATTCCGGCCAGGTTTTTCAATATACCTCATTAATTTATTTCCAATCTTTTTATATATTCTCATAGCCCTGGTTTCACATATGTGCGGAAACCTTACGGAATGAAAATACTCAAAGTATTATAGGAGATAGTGCCAGTTCAACGAGTCTATTCCATCATTTTTAGAGTAGTATTTTTGTCGAGATTGGTCCATTCCGGCCAGGTTTTTCAATATACTTCATTAATTTATTTCCAACCTTTTTATATATTCTAATAGCCCTGGTTTCACAGATGTGCGGAAACTTTACCGAATGAAAATACTCAAAGTATTTGAGGAGATAGTGCCAGTTCAACGAGTCTATTCCATCACTTTCAGAGTAGTATTTTTGTCGAGATTGGTCCATTCCGGCCAGGTTTTTCAATATACCTCATTAATTTATTTCCAATCTTTTTATATATTCTAATAGCCATGGTTTCACAGATGTGCAGAAACGTTACCGAATGAAAATACTCAAAGTATTATAGGAGATAGTGTCAGTTCAACAAGTCTATTTCATCAGTTTTAGAGTAGTATTTTTGTCGAGATTGGTCCATTCCGGCCAGGTTTTTCAATATACCACATTAATTTATTACCAATATTTTTATATATTCTAATAGCCCTGGTTTCACAGATGTGCGGAAACTTTACTGAATGAAAATACTCAAAGTATTTGAGGAGATAGTGCCAGTTCAACGAGTCTATTTCATCAGTTTTACAGTAGTATTTTTGTCGAGATTGGTCCATTCCGGCCAGGTTTTTCAATATACCTCATTAATTTATTTCCAATCTTTTTATATATTCTCATAGTCCTGGTTTCACAGATGTGCGGAAACTTTAACGAAGGAAAATACTCAAAGCATTTTAGGAGATAGTGCCAGTTCAACGACTCTATTCCATCGGTTTTAGAGTAGTATTTTTGTCGAGCTCGGTCCATTCCGGCCAGGTTTTTCAATATACCTCATTAATTTATTTCAAATATGTTTATATATCCTAATAGCCTTGGTTTCACAGATGTGCAGAAACGTTACCGAATGAAAATACTCAAAGTATTTGAGGAGATAATGCCAGTTCAACGATTCTATTTCATCAGTTTTAGAGTAGTATTTTTCTCAAGATCGGTCCATTCCGGCCAGGTTTTTCAATATACCTCATTAATTTACTTCCAATATTTTTAGATATTCTATTGGCCCTGGTTTCACAGATGTGCGGAAACTTTACCGAATGAAAATACTCAAAGTATTTGAGGAGATATTGGCAATTCAACGGGTCTATTCCATCACTTTTATGGTAGTATTTTCGTCGAGATTGGTCCATTCCGGCCAGGTTTTTCAATATACCTCATTAATTTATTACCAATATTTTTATATATTCTAAAGGCCCTGTATTCACAGATGTGCGTAAACTTTACTGAATGAAAATACTCACAGTATTCGAGGAGATAGTGCCAGTTCAACCAGTCTATTTCATCAGTTTTAGAGTAGTATTTTTGTCGAGATCGGTCCATTCCGGCCAGGTTTTTCAATATTCCTCATTAATTTATTTCCAATTTTTTTTATATATTCTAATAGCCCTGGTTTCACAGATGTGCGAAAACTTTACTGAATGAAAATACTCACAGTATTTGAGGAGATAGTGCAAGTTCCACGAGTCTATTCCATCACTTTTAGAGTAGTATTTTTGTCGAGATCGCTCCATTCCGGCCAGGTTTTTCAATATACCTCATTAATTTATTTCCAATCTTTTTATATATTCTAATAGCCCTGGTTTCACAGATGTGCAGAAACGTTACCAAATGAAAATACTCAAAGTATTATAGGAGATAGTGCCAGTTCAACCAGTCTATTTCATCAGTTTTAGAGTAGTATTTTTGTCGAGATTGGTCCATTCCGGCCAGGTTTTTCAATATAGATCATTAATTTATTACCAATATTTTTATAGATTCTAATAGCCCTGGTTTCACAGATGTGCGGAAACGTTATGAAATGAAAATACTCAAAGTATTATAGGAGATAGTGCCAGTTCAACGAGTCTATTTCATCAGTTTTAGAGTAGTATTTTTGTCGAAATCGGTCCATTCCGGCCAGGTTTTTCAATATACCTCATTAATTTATTTCCAATCTTTTTATATATTCTAATGGCCCTGGTTTCACAAATGTGCGTAAACTTTACTGGATGAAAATACTCAAAGTATTTGAGGAGATAGTGCCAGTTCAACGAGTCTATTTCATCAGTTTTAGAGTAGTGTTTTTGTCGAGCTCGGTCCATTCCGGTCAGGTTTTTCAATATACCTCATTAATTTATTTCAAATATGTTTATATATCCTAATAGCCTTGGTTTCAGAGATGTGCAGAAACGTTACCGATTGAAAATACTCAAAGTATTTGAGGAGATAGTGCCAGTTCAACGAGCCTATTTCATCAGTTTTAGAGTAGTATTTTTGTTGAGATTGGTCCATTCCGGCCAGGTTTTTCAATATACCTCATTAATTTATTACCAATATTTTTATAGATTCTACTAGCCCTGGTTTCACAGATATGCGGAAACTTTACTGAATGAAAATACTCAAAGTATTTGAGGAGATAGTGCCAGTTCAATGAGTCTATTCCATCACTTTTATGGTAGTATTTTTGTCGAGATTGGTCTATTCCGGCCAGGTTTTTCAATATACCTCATTAATTTGTACCAATCTTTTTATATATTCTAATGGCCCTGGTTTCACAGATGTGATGAAACTTTACTGAATGAAAATACTCAAAGTATTTGAGGAGATAGTGCCTGTTCAACGAGTCTATTCCATTACTTTTATGGTAGTATTTTTGTCGAGATTGGTCCATTCCGGCCAGGTTTTTCAATATACCTCATTAATTTATTTCCAATATTTTTATATATTCTAATGGCCCTGGTTTCACAGATGTGCGGAAATTTTACTGAATTAAAATGCTCAAAGTATTTGCGGAGATAGTGCCAGTTCAATGAGTCTATTCCATCACTTTTACAGTAGTTTTTTTGTCCAGATTGGTCCATTCCGCCCAGGTTTTTCAATATACCTCATTAATTTGTACCAATATTTTTATATATTCTAATAGCCCTGGTTTCACAGATGTGTGGACACTTTACCGAATGAAAATACACAAAGGATTTGAGGAGATAGTGCCAGTTCAACGAGCCTATTCCATCAGTTTTCGAGTAGTATTTTTGTCAAGATCGGTCCATTCCGGCTATGTTTTTCAATATACCTCATTAATTTATTTCCAATCTTTTTATATATTCTAATGGCCCTGGTTTCACAGATGTGCGGAAACTTTACTGAATGAAAATGCTCAAAGTATTTGAGGAGATAGTGCCAGTTCAACGAGTCTATTTCATCAGTTTTAGAGTAGTATTTTTGTCGAGATCGGTCCATTCGACCGAGGTTTTTCAAAATACCTCATTAATTTATTTGCAATATTTTTATATATTCTAATAGCCCTGGTTTCACAGATGTGCGGACACTTTACCGAATGAAAATACTCAAAGTATTTGAGGAGATAGTGTCAGTTCAACGAGTCTATTTCATCAGTTTTAGAGTAGTATTTTTGTCGAGATTGGTCCATTCCGGCAAGGTTTTTCAATATACCTCATTAATTTATCCCAATCTTTTTATATATTCTAATAGCCCTGGTTTCACAGATGTGCAGAAACTGTAATGAATGAAAATACTCAAAGTATTTGAGGAGATGGTGCCAGTTCAACGAATCTATTTCATCAGTTTTAGAGTAGTATTTTTGTCGACCTTGGTCCATTCCGGCCAGGTTTTTCAATATACCTCATTAATTTATTTCCAATATTTTTATATATTCTAATGGCCCTGGTTTCACAGATGTGCGGACATTTTAATGAATTAAAATGCTCAAAGTATTTGCGGAGATAGTGCCAGTTCAATGAGTCTATTCCATCACTTTTACAGTAGTTTTTTTGTCCAGATTGGTCCATTCCGCCCAGGTTTTTCAATATACCTCATTAATTTGTACCAATATTTTTATATATTCTAATAGCCCTGGTTTCACAGATGTGTGGACACTTTACCGAATGAAAATACACAAAGGATTTGAGGAGATAGTGCCAGTTCAACGAGCCTATTCCATCAGTTTTAGAGTAGTATTTTTGTCAAGATCGGTCCATTCCGGCTATGTTTTTCAATATACCTCATTAATTTATTTCCAATTTTTTTTTATATATTCTAATGGCCCTGGTTTCACAGATGTGCGGAAACTTTACTGAATGAAAATGCTCAAAGTATTTGAGGAGATAGTGCCAGTTCAACGAGTCTATTTCATCAGTTTTAGAGTAGTATTTTTGTCGAGATTGGTCTATTCCACCCAGGTTTTTCAATATACTTCATTAATTTATTTCCAATCTTTTTATATATTCTAATAGCCCTGGTTTAACAGATGTGCGGAAACTTTACTGAATGAAAATACTCAAAGTATTTTAGGAGATAGTGCCAGTTCAACGAGTCTATTCCATCACTTTTATGGTAGTATTTTTGTCGAGATCGGTCCATTCCGCTCAGGTTTTTCAATATACCTCATTAATTTATTTCCAATCGTTTTAAATATTCTAATAGCCCTGGTTTTACAGATGCGCAGAAACTTTACCAAATGAAAATACTAAAAGTATTGTAGGAGATAGTGCCTGTTCAACGAGTGTATTTCATCAGTTTTAGAGTAGTATTTTTGTCGAGATCGGTCCATTCCGGCCAGGTTTTTCAATATACCTCATTAATTTATTTCCAATATTTTTATATATTCTAATGGCCCTGGTTTCACAGATGTGCGGAAATTTTACTGAATTAAAATGCCCAAAGTATTTGCGGAGATAGTGCCAGTTCAATGAGTCTATTCCATCACTTTTACAGTAGTTTTTTTGTCGAGATTGGTCCATTCCGCCCAGGTTTTTCAATATACCTCATTAATTTGTACCAATCTTTTTATATATTATAATAGCCCTGGTTTCACAGATGTGCGGACACTTTACCGAATGAAAATACACAAAGGATTTGAGGAGATAGTGCCAGTTCAACGAGCCTATTCCATCAGTTTTAGAGTAGTATTTTTGTCAAGATCGGTACATTCCGGCTAGGTTTTTCAATATACCTCATTAATTTATTTCCAATATTTTTATATATTCTAATGGCCCTGGTTTCACAGATGTGCGGAAACTTTACTGAATGAAAATGCTCAAAGTATTTGAGGAGATAGTGCCAGTTCAACGAGTCTATTTCATCAGTTTTAGAGTAGTATTTTTGTCGAGATCGGTCCATTCGAGCGAGGTTTTTCAAAATACCTCATTAATTTATTTGCAATATTTTTATATATTCTAATGGCCCTGGTTTCACAGATGTGCGGACACTTTACCGAATGAAAATACTCAAAGTATTTGAGGAGATAGTGTCAGTTCAACGAGTCTATTTCATCAGTTTTAGAGTAGTATTTTTGTCGAGGTTGGTCTATTCCACCCAGGTTTTTCAATATACTTCATTAATTCATTTCCAATCTTTTTATATATTCTAATAGCCCTGGTTTAACAGATGTGCGGAAACTTTACTGAATGAAAATACTCAAAGTATTTGAGGAGATAGTGCCAGTTCAACGAGTCTATTTCATCAGTTTTAGAGTAGTATTTTAGTCAAGATCGGTACATTCCGGCTACGTTTTTCAATATACCTCATTAATTTATTTCCAATATTTTTATATATTCTAATGGCCCTGGTTTCACAGATGTGCGGAAACTTTACTGAATGAAAATGCTCAAAGTATTTGAGGAGATAGTGCCAGTTCAACGAGTCTATTTCATCAGTTTTAGAGTAGTATTTTTGTCGAGATCGGTCATTTCGAGCGAGGTTTTTCAAAATACCTCATTAATTTATTTCCAATATTTTTATATATTCTAATGGCCCTGGTTTCACAGATGTGTGGAAATTTTACTGAATTAAAATGCTCAAAGTATTTGCGGAGATAGTGCCAGTTCAATGAGTTTATTCCATCACTTTTACAGTGGTTTTTTTGTCGAGATTGGTCCATTCCGGCCAGGTTTTTCAATATACCTCATTAATTTATTTCCAATTTTTTGATATATTCTAATAGCCCTGGTTCCACAAATGTGCGGAAACTTTACCGAAGGAAAATACTCAAAGTATTATAGGAGATAGTGCCAGTTCAACGAATCTATTTCATCAATTTTGGAGTAGTATTTTTGTCGAGATTGGTCCATTCCGGCCAGGTTTTTCAATATACCTCATTAATTTATTTCCAATCTTTTTATATATTCTAATGGCCCCGGCTTCACAGATTTACGGAAACTTTACTGAATGAAAATAAGCAAAGTATTATAGGAGATAGTGGTAGTTCAACGAGTCTATTCCATCACTTTTAGAGCAGTATTTTTGTTGAGATTGGTCCATTCCGGCCAGGTTTTTCAATATACCTCATTAATTTATTCCAATCTTTTTATATATTCTAATAGCCCTGGTTTCACAGATGTGCAGAAACTGTACTGAATGAAAATACTCAAAGTATTTGAGGAGATGGTGCCAGTTCAACGAATCTATTTCATCAGTTTTAGAGTAGTATTTTTGTCGACCTTGGTCCATTCCGGCCAGGTTTTTCAATATACCTCATTAATTTATTTCCAATATTTTTATATATTCTAATGGCCCTGGTTTCACAGATGTGCGGACATTTTAATGAATTAAAATGCTCAAAGTATTTGCGGAGATAGTGCCAGTTCAATGAGTCTATTCCATCACTTTTACAGTAGTTTTTTTGTCGAGATTGGTCCATTCCGCCCAGGTTTTTCAATATACCTCATTAATTTGTACCAATATTTTTATATATTCTAATAGCCCTGGTTTCACAGATGTGTGGACACTTTACTGAATGAAAATACACAAAGGATTTGAGAAGATAGTGCCAGTTCAACGAGCCTATTCCATCAGTTTTAGAGTAGTATTTTTGTCAAGATCGGTCCATTCCGGCTAGGTTTTTCAATATACCTCATTAATTTATTTCCAATTTTTTTTATATATTCTAATAGCCCTGGTTTCACAGATGTGCGGAAACTTTACTGAATGAAAATACTCAAAGTATTTGTGGAGATAGTGCCAGTTCAACGAGTCTATTTCATCAGTTTTAGAGTAGTATTTTTGTCGAGATTGGTCTATTCCACCCAGGTTTTTCAATTTCAATATACCTCATTAATTTATTTCCAATCTTTTTATCTATTCTAATAGCCCTGGTTTAACAGATGTGCGGAAACTTTCCTGAATGAAAATACTCAAAGTATTTTAGGAGATAGTGCCAGTTCAACGAGTCTATTCCATCACTTTTATGGTAGTATTTTTGTCGAGATCGGTCCATTCCGCCCAGGTTTTTCAATATACCTCATTAATTTATTTCCAATCGTTTTAAATATTCTAATAGCCCTGGTTTCACAGATGCGCAGAAACTTTACCAAATGAAAATACTCAAAGTATTGTAGGAGATAGTGCCTGTTCAACGAGTGTATTTCATCAGTTTTAGAGTAGTATTTTTGTCGAGATCGGTCCATTCCGGCCAGGTTTTTCAATATACCTCATTAATTTATTTCCAATTTTTTGATATATTCTAATAGCCCTGGTTCCACAAATGTGCGGAAACTTTACCGAAGGAAAATACTCAAAGTATTATAGGAGATAGTGCCAGTTCAACGAATCTATTTCATCAGTTTTGGAGTAGTATTTTTGTCGAGATTGGTCCATTCCGGCCAGGTTTTTCAATATACCTCATTAATTTATTTCCAATCTTTTTATATATTCTAATGGTCCCGGCTTCACAGATTTGCGGAAACTTTACTGAATGAAAATAAACAAAGTATTATAGGAGATAGTGGTAGTTCAACGAGTCTATTCCATCACTTTTAGAGCAGTATTTTTGTTGAGATTGGTCCATTCCGGCCAGGTTTTTCAATATACCTCATTAATTTATTCCAATCTTTTTATATATTCTAATAGCCCTGGTTTCACAGATGTGCAGAAACTGTACTGAATGAAAATACTCAAAGTATTTGAGGAGATGGTGCCAGTTCAACGAATCTATTTCATCAGTTTTAGAGTAGTATTTTTGTCGAGATCGGTCCATTCGAGCGAGGTTTTTCAAAATACCTCATTAATTTATTTCCAATATTTTTATATATTCTAATGGCCCTGGTTTCACAGATGTGTGGAAATTTTACTGAATTAAAATGCTCAAAGTATTTGCGGAGATAGTGCCAGTTCAATGAGTTTATTCCATCACTTTTACAGTAGTTTTTTTGTCGAGATTGGTCCATTCCGGCCAGGATTTTCACTATACCTCATTAATTTATTTCCAATTTTTTGATATATTCTAATAGCCCTGATTCCACAAATGTGCGGAAACTTTACCGAAGGAAAATACTCAAAGTATTATAGGAGATAGTGCCAGTTCAACGAATCTATTTCATCAGTTTTGGAGTAGTATTTTTGTCGAGATTGGTCCATTCCGGCCAGGTTTTTCAATATACCTCATTAATTTATTTCCAATCTTTTTATATATTCTAATGGCCCCGGCTTCACAGATTTGCGGAAACTTTACTGAATGAAAATAAGCAAAGTATTATAGAAGATAGTGGTAGTTCAACGAGTCTATTCCATCACTTTTAGAGCAGTATTTTTGTTGAGATTGGTCCATTCCGCCCAGGTTTTTCAATATACCTCATTAATTTATTCCAATCTTTTTATATATTCTAATAGCCCTGGTTTCACAGATGTGCAGAAACTGTACTGAATGAAAATACTCAAAGTATTTGAGGAGATGGTGCCAGTTCAACGAATCTACTTCATCAGTTTTGGAGTAGTATTTTTGTCGACCTTGGTCCATTCCGGCCAGGTTTTTCAATATACCTCATTAATTTATTTCCAATATTTTTATATATTCTAATGGCCCTGGTTTCACAGATGTGCGGAAATTTTACTGAATTAAAATGCTCAAAGTATTTGCGGAGATAGTGCCAGTTCAATGAGTCTATTCCATCACTTTTACAGTAGTTTTTTTGTCGAGATTGGTCCATTCCGGCCAGGTTTTTCAATATACCTCATTAATTTGTACCAATATTTTTATATATTCTAATAGCCCTGGTTTCACAGATGTGTGGACACTTTACCGAATGAAAATACACAAAGGATTTGAGGAGAAAGTGCCAGTTCAACGAGCCTATTCCATCAGTTTTAGAGTAGTATTTTTGTCAAGATCGGTCCATTCCGGCTAGGTTTTTCAATATACCTCATTAATTTATTTCCAATTTTTTTTATATATTCTAATGGCCCTGGTTTCACAGATGTGCGGAAACTTTACTGAATGCAAATGCTCAAAGTATTTGAGGAGATAGTGCCAGTTCAACGAGTCTATTTCATCAGTTTTACAGTAGCATTTTTGTCGAGATTGGTCTATTCCACCCAGGTTTTTAATATACCTCATTAATTTATTTCCAATATTTTTATATATTCTAATGGCCCTGGTTTCACAGATGTGCGGAAACTTTACTGAATGAAAATAAGCAAAGTATTATAGGAGATAGTGGTAGTTCAACGAGTCTATTCCATCAGTTTTAGAGTAGTATTTTTGTTGAGATTGGTCCATTCCGGCCAGGTTTTTCAATATACCTCATTAATTTATTCCAATCTTTTTATATATTCTAATAGCCCTGGTTTCACAGATGTGCAGAAACTGTACTGAATGAAAATACTCAAAGTATTTGAGGAGATGGTGCCAGTTCAACGAATCTATTTCATCAGTTTTAGAGTAGTATTTTTGTCGACCTTGGTCCATTCCGGTCAGGTTTTTCAATATACCTCATTAATTTATTTCCAATATTTTTATATATTCTAATGGCCCTGGTTTCACAGATGTGCGGAAATTTTACTGAATTAAAATGCCCAAAGTATTTGCGGAGATAGTGCCTGTTCAATGAGTCTATTCCATCACTTTTACAGTAGTTTTTTTGTCGAGATTGGTCCATTCCGGCCAGGTTTTTCAATATACCTCATTAATTCATTTCCAATTTTTTGATATATTCTCATAGCCCTGGTTCCACAAATGTGCGGAAACTTTACCGAAGGAAAATACTCAAAGTATTATAGGAGATAATGCCAGTTCAACGAATCTATTCCATCACTTTTACAGTAGTTTTTTTGTCGAGATTGGTCCATTCCGGCCAGGTTTTTAAAAATATACCTCATTAATTTATTTCCAATCTTTTTATATATTCTAATGGCCCCAGCTTCACAGATTTGCGGAAACTTTACTGAATGAAAATACGCAAAGTATTATAGGAGATAGTGGTAGTTCAACGAGTCTATTCCATCACTTTTAGAGCAGTATTTTTGTTGAGATTGGTCCATTCCGCCCAGGTTTTTCAATATACCTCATTAATTTCTACCAATATTTTTATATATTCTAATAGCCCTGGATTCACAGATGTGCGGACACTTTACCGAATGAAAATACACAAAGGATTTGAGGAGATAGTGCCAGTTCAACGAGCCTATTCCATCAGTTTTAGAGTAGTATTTTTGTCGAGATCGGTCTATTCCGGCTAGGTTTTTCAATATACCTCATTAATTTATTTCCAATATTTTTATATATTCTAATGGCCCTGGTTTCACAGATGTGCGGAAACTTTACTGAATGAAAATGCTCAATGTATTTGAGGAGATAGTGCCAGTTCAACGAGTCTATTTCATCAGTTTTACAGTAGTATTTTTGTCGAAATTGGTCCATTCCGGCCAAGTTTTTCAATATACTTCATTATTTTATTAGCAATATTTTTATATATTCTAATATCCCTGGTTCCACAGATGTGCGGAAACTTTACCGAAGGAAAATACTCAAAGTATTTGAGGAGTTCCAGTTCAACGAGTCTATTCCGTCAGTTTTAGACTACTATTTTTGTCGAGATTGGTCCATTCCGGCGAGGTTTTTCAATATACTTCATTAATTTATTTCCAATCTTTTTATATATTCTAATAGCCCTGGTTTAACTGATGTGCGTAAACGTTACTGAATGAAAATACTCAAAGTATTTTAGGAGATAGTGCCAGTTCAACGAGTCTATTTCATCAGTTTTAGAGTAGTATTTTTGTCGAGATTGGTCCATTCCGGCCAGGTTTTTCAATATACCTCATTAATTTATTTCCAATCTTTTTATATATTCTAATAGCCCTGGTTTCACAGATGTGCGGAAACTTTACTGAATGAAAATACGCAAAGTACTATAGGAGATAGTGGCAGTTCAACGAGTCTATTCCATCACTTTTATAGTAGTATTTTTGTTGAGATTGGTCCATTCCGCCCAGGTTTTTCAATATACCTTATTAATTTGTAGCAATATGTTTATATATTCTAATAGCCCTGGTTTCACAGATGTGCGGACACTTTACTGAATAAAAATACACAAAGGACTTGAGGAGATAGTTCCAGTTCAACGAGTCTATTCCATCACTTTTATGGTAGTATTTTTGTCGAGATCGGTCCATTCCGGCCAGGTTTTTCAATATACCTCATTAATTTATTTCCAATTTTTTGATATATTCTAATACCCCTGGTTTCACAGATGTGCGGAAACTTTACTGAAAGAAAATACTCAAAGTGTTTGAGGATATAATACCAGTTCAACGAGCCTATTTCATCTGTTTTAGAGTAGTATTTTTGTCGAGATCGGTCCATTCCGGCCAGGTTTTTCAATATACCTCATTAATTTATTTCAAATATTTTTATATATTCTAAAGGCCCTGGTTTCACAGATGTGCGGAAACTTTACTGAATGAAAATGCTCAAAGTATTTGAGGAGATAGTGCCAGTTCAACGAGTCTATTTCATCAGTTTTAGAGTAGTATTTTTGTCGAAATTGGTCCATTCCGTCCAGGTTTTTCAATATACTTCATTAATTTATTTCCAATCTTTTTATATATTCTAATAGCCCTGGTTTAACAGATGTGTGGAAACTTTACTGAATGAAAATACTCAAAGCATTTTAGGAGATAGTGTCAGTTCAACGAGTCTATTCCATCACTTTTATAGTAGTATTTTTGTTGAGCTTGGTCCATTCCGGCCAGGTTTTTCAATATAGCTTATTAATTTGTAGCAATCTTTTTATATATTCTAATAGCCCTGGTTTCACAGATGTGCGGACACTTTACTGAATGAAAATGCTCAAAGTATTTGAGGAGATAGTGCCAGTTCAACGAGTCTATTTCATCAGTTTTAGAGTAGTATTTTTGTCGAAATTGGTCCATTCCGTCCAGGTTTTTCAATATACTTCATTATTTTATTAGCGATATTTTTATATATTCTAATATCCCTGGTTCCACAGATGTGCGGAAACTTTACCGAAGGAAAATACTCAAAGTATTATAGGAGATAGTGCCAGTTCAACGAGTCTATTCCATCAGTTTTAGAGTACTCTTTTTGTCGAGATTGGTCCATTCCGGCGAGGTTTTTCAATATACTTCATTAATTTATTTCCAATCTTTTTATATATTCTAATGGCCCTGGTTTCACAGATGTGCGGAAACTTTACTGAATGAAAATACGCAAAGTATTATAGGAGATAGTGGTAGTTCAACGATTCTATTCCATCACTTTCAGAGCAGTATTTTTGTCAATATTGGTCCATTGCGCCCAGGTTTTTCAATATACCTCATTAATTTGTACCAATATTTTTATATATCCTAATAGCCCTGGTTTCACAGATGTGCGGACACTTTAGCGAATGAAAATACACAAAGGATTTGAGGAGATAGTTCCAGTTCAACGAGTCTATTCCATCACTTTTACGGTAGTATTTTTGTCGAGATCGGTCCATTCCGCCCAGGTTTTTCAATATACCTCATTAATTTATTTCCAATCTTTTTACATATTCTAATAGCCCTGGTTTAACAGATGTGCGGAAACTTTACTGAATGAAAATACTCAAAGCATTTTAGGAGATAGTGTCAGTTCAACGAGTCTATTCCATCACTTTTATAGTAGTATTTTTGTTGAGATTGGTCCATTCCGGCCAGGTTTTTCAATATACCTTATTAATTTGTAGCAATATTTTTATATATTCTAATAGCCCTGGTTTCACAGATGTGCGGACACTTTACTGAATGAAAATGCTCAAAGTATTTGAGGAGATAGTGCCAGTTCAACGAGTCTATTTCATCAGTTTTAGAGTAGTATTTTTGTCGAAATTGGTCCATTCCGTCCAGGTTTTTCAATATACTTCATTATTTTATTTCCAATCTTTTTATATATTCTAATGACCCTGGTTTCAGTGATGTGTGGAAACTTTACTGAATGAAAATACTCAAAGTATTATTGGAGATAGTGGCAGTTCAACGAGTCTATTCCATCACTTTTATAGTAGTATTTTTGTCGAGATTGGTCCATTCCGCCCAGGTTTTTCAATATACTTCATTATTTTATTAGCAATCTTTTTATATATTTTAATAGCCCTGGTTCCAGAGATGTGCGGAAATTTTACCGAAGGAAAATACTCAAAGTATTAAAGGAGATAGTGCCAGTTCAACGAGCCTATTTCATCAGTTTTAGAGTAGTATTTTTGCCGAGATACGTACATTCCGGCCAGGTTTTTCAATATACCTCATTAATTTCTTTCCAATATTTTTATATATTTTAAAGGCCCTGATTTCACAGATGTGCGGAAACTTTACTGAATGAAAATACTCAAAGTATTTGAGGAGATAGTGCCAGTTCAACGAATCTATTTCATCAGTTTTAGAGTAGTATTTTTGTCGAGATCGGTCCATTCGAGCAAGGTTTTTCAAAATACCTCTTAATTTATTTGCAATATATATTCTGATAGCCCTGGTTTCGCAGATGTGCGGAGACTTTACTAAATGAAAATACTCAAAGTATTTGAGGAGATAGTGTCAGTTCAACGAGTCTATTCCATCATTTTTAGAGTAGTGTTTTTGTCGAGCTCGGTCCATTCCGGTCAGGTTTTTCAATATACCTCATTAATTTATTTCAAATATGTTTATATATTCTAATGGCCCTGGTTTCACAGATGTGATGAACCTTTACCGAATGAAAATACTCACAGTATTTGAGGAGATAGTGCCAGTTCAACGAGTCTATTCCATCACTTTTATGGTAATATTTTTGTCGAGATTAGTCCATTCCGGCCAGGTTTTTCAATATACCTCATTAATTTATTTCCAATCTTTTTATATATTCTAATATCCCTGGTTTCACAGATGTGCAGAAACGTTACCGAATGAATATACTCAAAGTATTATAGGAGATAGTTCCAGTTCAACGAGTCTATTCCATCAGTTTTAGAGTAGAATTTTTGTTGAGATTGGTCCATTCCGATCAGGTTTTTCAATATATTTCATTAACTTATTACCAATATTTTTATATATTCTAATAGCCCTGGTTTCACAGATATGCAGACACTTTACCAAATAAAAATACACAATGGATTTGAGGAGATAGTGCCAGTTCAACGAGTCTATTCTATCACTTTTATGGTAGTATTTTTGTCGAGATTGGTCCATTCCGGCCAGGTTTTTCAATATACCTCATTAATTTCTTCCCAATCTTTTTATATATTCTCATAGCCCTGGTTCCACTGATGTGCGGAAAATTTACCGAAGAAATATACTCATAGTACTTTAGGAGATAGTGTCAGATCAACGAGTCTATTTCATAAGTTTTAGAGTAGTATTTTTGTCGAAATCGGTCCATTCCGGCCAGGTTTTTCAATACACCTCGTTAATTTATTTCCAATATTTTTATATATTCTAAAGGCCCTGGTTTCACAGATGTGCAGAAACTTTACCGAATGAAAATACTCAAAGTATTTGAGGAGATAGTTCCAGTTCAACGAGTCTATTTCATCAGTTTTAGAGTAGTATTTTTGTCGAGCTCGGTCCATTCCGGCCAGGTTTTTTTAATATACCTTATTAATTTATTTCCAATCTTTTTATATATTCTAAAGGCCCTGGTTTCACAGATGTGCGGAAACTTTACCGAATGAAAATACTCAAAGTATTTGAGGAGATAGTGCCAGTTCAACGAGTCTATTTCATCAGTTTTAGAGTAGTATTTTTGTCGAGCTCGGTCCATTCCGGCCATGTTTTTCAATATACCTCATTAATTTATTTCCAATCTTTTTATATATTCTAATAGCCCTGGTTTCACAGATGTGCGGAAACTTCACCGAAGGAAAATACTCAAAGTATTTTAGGAGATAGTACCAGTTTAACGAGTCTATTTCATCAGTTTTAGAGGAGTATTTTTGTCGAGATCAGTCCATTCCGGCCAGATTTTTCAATATACCTCATTAATTTATTTCGAATCTTTTTATATATTCTAATGACTGTAGTTTCACAGATGTGCGGAAACTTTACTGAATGAAAATACTCAAAGCATTTGAGGAGATAGTGCGAGTTCAACAAGCCTATTTCATCAGTTTTAGAGTAGTATTTTTGTCGAGCTCGATTCATTTTTGGCCAGGTTTTTCAATATACCTCATTAATGTATTTCGAATATTTTTTTGTATTCTAATAGACCTGGTTTCACAGATGTGCAGAAATTTTACCGAATGAAAATACTCAAAGTATTTTAAGAGATAGTGTCAGTTCAACAAGTCTATTCCATCAGTTTTAGAGTAGTATTTTTGTCGAGATTGGTCCATTCCGCCCAGGTTTTTCAATATACCTCATTAATTCATTTCCAATCTTTTTATATATTCTAATACCCCTGGTTTCACAGATGTGCAGACACTTTACTGAATGAAAATACTCAAAGTATTTGAGGAGATAGTGCAAGTTGAACGAGTCTATTTCATCAGTTTTAGAGTAGTATTTTTGTCGACCTCAGTCCATTCCAGCCAGGTTTTTCAATATACCTCATTAATCTATTTCCAATATTTTTATATATTCTAATGGCCCTGGTTTCACAGATGTGTGGACACTTTACTGAATGAAAATACTCAATGTATTATAGGAGATAGTGTCAGTTCAACGAGTCTATTTCATCAGTTTTAGAGTAGTATTTTTGTCGAGATTGCTCCTTTCCGGCCAGGTTTTTCAATATACCTCATTAATTTATTTCCAATCTTTTTATATTTTCCAATAGCCCTGGTTTCACAGATGTACAGAAACTTTACCGAATGAAAATACTCAAAGTATTTTAAGAGATAGTGCCAGTTCAACGAGTCTATTCCATCACTTTTAGAGTAGTATTTTTCTCGAGATTGCTGCTTTCCGGCCAGGTTTTTCAATATACCTCATTAATTTATTTCCAATCTTTTTATATATTCAAATAGCCCTGGTTCCACAGATATGCGTAAAATTTACTGAATGAAAATACTCAAAGAATTTGTGGAGATAGTGCCAGTTCAACGAGTCTATTTCATCAGTTTTAGAGTAGTATTTTTGTCGACCTCGCTCCATTCCGGCCAGGTTTTTCAATATACCTCATTAATTTATTTCCAATCTTTTTATATATTCAAATATCCCTGGTTTCACAGATGTGCAGAAACTTTACCGAATGAAAATACTCAAAGTATTTGAGGAGATAGTGCCAGTTCAAGTAGTCTATTTCATCACTTTTATAGTAGTATTTTTGTCGAGATTGGTCCATTCCGGCCAGTTTGTTGAATATACCTCATTAATTTATTTCCAATATTTTTTTATATTCTAATAGCCCTCGTTTCACAGATGTGCGGAAACTTTACTGAATGAACATACTCAAAGTATTATAGGAGATAGTGCCAGTTAAACAAGTCTATTTCATCACTTTCATAGTAGTATTTTTGTCGAGATTGGTCCATTTCGGCCAGTTTTTTCAATATACCTCATTAATTTATTACCAATATTTTATATATTTTAATAGCTCTGGTTTAACAGATGTGCGGAAACTTTACCGAATGAAAATTCTCAAAGTATTTTAGGAGATAGTGCCAGTTCAACGACTCTATTCCATCAGTTTTAGAGTAGTATTTTTGTCGAGCTCGATCCATTTCGGCCAGGTTTTTTCCATCAGTTTTAGAGTAGTATTTTGTAGAGATTGGTCCATTCCGGCCATGTTTTTCAATATACCTCAGTAATTTATTTCCAATCTTTTTATATATTCTAATAGCCCTGGTTTCACAGATGTGCGGAAACTTTACCGAATGAAAATACTCAATGTATTATAGTAGATAGTGTCAGTTCAACGAGTCTATTCCATCAGTTTTAGAGTACTATTTTTGTCGAGATTGGTCCATTCCGGCCAGTTTTTTCAATATACCTTATTAATTTATTTCCAATATTTTTATATATTCTAATAGCCCTGATTTCACAGATGTGCAAAAACATTACTGAATGAAAGTACTCAAAGTATTTGAGGAGATAGTTCCAGTTCAACGAGTCTATTTCATCAGTTTTAGAGTAGTATTTTTGTCGAGCTTGGTCTATTTTTGCCAGGTTTTTCAATATACCTCATTAATTTATTTCCAATATTTTTATATATTCTAATGGCCCTGGTTTCACAGATGTGTGAAAACTTTACTGAATGAAAATACTCAAAGTATTTGAGGAGATAGTGCCAGTTCAACGAGTCTATTCCATCACTTTTAGAGTAGTATTTTTGTCGAGATTGGTCTATTCCGGCCAGGTTTTTCAATATACCTCATTAATTTATTACCAATATGTTTATATATCCTAATAGCCCTCGTTTCACAGATGTGGAGAAACTTTACCGAAGGAAAGTACTCAAAGTATTATAGGAGATAGTGCCAGTTCAACGAGTCTATTTCATGAATTTTAAAGTAGTATTTTTATCGAGATCGATGCATTCCGGCCAGGTTTTTCAGTATACCTTATTAATTTATTTCCAATATTTTTATATATTCTAATGGCCCTGGTTTCACAGATGTGTAGAAACTTTACTGAATGAAAGTACTCAAAGTATTATAGGAGATAGTGTCAGTTCAACGAGTCTATTCCAGAATTCGCACAATTATGAATCTACCTAACCAAAACTTATAGAGAAAATCTTTAAGGCTTTTGAACTAATATAGGTTATTTTTGGTATCTTAAATATAGATGTGTTATATACCGGGTACTTTAAATAAATTGACATGGAGCCGCTGGTCCCCACCTCGGAAATCTTGGAACACGGAAATCAAGAATATTCCGGTTATTCCAGACCCAAACACATGTTGTATAGTGCGCTGTGCAGAACATGATGCACCATGTGCTAGAGATTTACAACATATCTATAGCTACCATTGAAAACTACACGACTGTTAATTGATTTTGCTATAAAACCAGCGTTTTGTTAATTAACTCAACAAGGTTTGTTTATTCATTACACGCTAGTTAAGATCTTAGGTATTACTTATT
The DNA here is from genome assembly GCF_947568905.1 of Ostrea edulis. NCBI lineage: Eukaryota > Metazoa > Mollusca > Bivalvia > Ostreida > Ostreidae > Ostrea > Ostrea edulis. The sequence continues at coordinate 5,435,941 of NC_079172.1, read as the reverse complement.
CATTCAGCGCGCAATGTTGTACGTAAACAACTTCTACTCACTCTTTCAAAACCGAAGAGTGTTACTGTCAGAAGAGCCATCGTTGACAGAAATAGAAAGTAAAATTTCCGTTAGTCGTTGACTAAAGGTAAAACCACTCGAAATGGTTGTAGAAATCCTGTTCGTTGTTCGTTTCGGACAGGTGATTGTTTATTCCGGGTACAATAGATAACCAGTACGATCATGTACTGCAGACGGTCGATTCTACTGACTACTTAAAGAGACATAACTGTAAGAAAATAACGAGGTAGTCCAGCATATTTCCCTCAGATATTAAGAATTAGATTTCAAACATTTCGGTTAAGTATCACTGAAGAGACATTATTTGTCGAAATGCGCATCTGGTGCATCAAAATTGGTACCGTATGAGTTTTACATTATGACCCCTGGGTTGAGGCCTCTGTTTGTGGACTGTTAGTCCCCAAGGGTCTCTACAGCTCAGTAGCTAAGTACTTCGTTACTAGCTTGAAAATAGGGATGTATATTTAATTGCTGTGGTAAAATTTAGAAATTCATTTCAAAATTAAGTTTTACATACATATTTTATGTAAATTACATGAGGAATATATTTTGGCTCCAGCTGACAAAGCTTGTAACAATATCTTTGTTTGTAAGACTCATCATTACAACTATATTTTGAACAAATTTGGCATTAATTCGACATTTGGTAATCGTACTTATACACCAATTGCCCTTTCAAAAGATGACATTCTTCAAAATCGAGCTACAATTTTAGTCCTAGTCAATGGAGTGGATGAATATGAATCACCGTACCTATTCTGGATTCCTACATGTAAACTTCACAAAAATCATTTCAAAGAGAGATGCATTGCTGGATCACAGAGTCTTCCACATCTGCTTCGTACTAACATATTTTACTGAAAGTAAATAATAACGGCTAACTAACAACTCAGCTTCATGACAAATGGGATGATTTCAACTTCTCCACCGTCAACTTCCAATATTTATGTAGCAATATTCCACTATTACCACAGGGGCTCGGTTGTCAGATATTGAAGTTTTGTATTATTTGTTCTTGAATAATATATAAATAAAATTCCCCACTAAAACCCGCTCTTTTTGTCATTTTAAAAAAGGTATATCATATGTACATTAAAATAAGTAAAGGAACGACACTCGCCATCTTGGATTTTAGGGGGCCCTCGATTCACAGCTTATTTTGAACAATTTCTACATTCTGCCTACCGGTTTCTGGCAAAATTTATGTTGGAAAAACATCCAATGACTTTTCACTATGGTCTGCTTATGTATACATGCCGTATTAAACATCTAGTGAACCGAAACATCCTCAATATCCGCCCCTACTTATCGAAAGCAACGGAAGTTTACATCGATCGACGAGACTCCTACCAGAGGATCTCCATATAATCGCGGAGGTGTTCCGAATGCATACGGTAAGTCCAGAGAAATCTAATGGACAGAGATCAACAGAAAGTTATCGAAATAGCTTTAAATGATCACAATTTATTGTTGACCGGTCAAGCTGGAACTGGTACGACCTTCACAGTGAAAAATCTTGTGAAAATATTGAGACAACAGGGTAAAAGCGTGGCTTTAACCTGTTACACTGGCATTGCCTGCTTACAGTATGAAGGACTTGGTGTCATAACATTACACAAGTATTCTGGGATAGTGGATGGTAGACATACAGACATTGAATTATCTCACCTCATTCAAAATGATGAGCGCTTTAAAAACACGAAGGAAAACATTAAAACCCTCAAATGTTTTAGTCATAGTATATTTGTCGAAATGCGCATCTGGTGCATCAAAATTGGTACCGTATAAGTTTTACATGAAGTGTCTATGGTAAGCTCCAAAATATTGAGACAGGTAGAATTGGTGTGTACATTGGCTAAAAATTCTCAGACTTATTTGGGAGCTATACAAATTATTTTATTTGGGGATTTTTTTCTGTTACCTCCTATTAAAGATGAGTTATACGGTGATTATGGACATTATTGTTTTGAGGCAGAGTTTTACAATAAACTTTTTCCACACAATGTTACTTTGACAAATGTGCACCGCCAGGCCTCTAACGAGTACAATCTGATCACTGCTGAGAATGAACTAGAAAAGGGGTGTGTTAATGAAGAGACTGTAAAGTTCCTTAGCACTTATCAAGGCCCTTACAATCTGAGACTTGTTTAAATCTATTTAAGTTAGATGTAGACATATATAACTATGAACAGGTACACGTCTTGGACAATCCTTTGAGGACCTTCATTGCCCAGGGTGAAGGTGATTTCTTCTACCTGAATACAATCCTTGCACCAAAAAAATTAGGAGTAAAGGTAACAGCACCTGTTATGTTGTTAACAAACATCTCAGACGAATTGGTTAATGGCGTAATGGGAACTGTTTTGAAAATGGACGATGAGACCATAAGTGTTGAATTCCAAATACATGACAAATGTAAAGTTGTAAATTTACAAAGTTTGACCCTATCAAAAAGATTATGATTGCTTCAAGATACCAATTTCCCATTAAATTATGTTTTGGAGTTACAATACACAAATCTCAAGGCATGAGTATACCCAATCTTGACATTGACTGTAAGTTTGCACGTCTACCTGGGCAAATTGCAGTTGCAGTCGGCAGAGCAATGCCAACATATGATCTAGGCGTTTTAAACTTTAGCCCCTCTCTTTGCAGATAACACCAATCAAAGGTATACAAGTTCAACAGTACACATGATAATAGGAGAACTCTGTCAGTCCAATGTGTGCACAGCAGCAATAATGGATGTGTTTAAGGAGGCTGATTTTGGGAATAATGAATGGGATTCAGACAGTTTGGAACTTGACTACGCAGAAAAATTCCCCTTATACGTAGACAGATCAGACGAGCAAAACTACTCCCAAAGCCCTGAAGATCCAATTTCACCTGAGATTAAAGACATCCTGCATCAAGCACTCTCAGACTTTGTAAACACTCCAGCAGAGAAAGAAGCCAACCAAGCCTTGCTAAATGAGTGGTATGCCGCTCAGTGTTAAAAAACAAATGACATTTATGATTTGTCAACTTCTGGAGAATCCGTAGAGATTAAACAGAAGCACTTTACCGAATTTTACTCATTGTTCAATTCCTACTTAACATCAGCATATGGTTTCTTGTGGAGAAGGAGATAATAGTGGAGGAGGGGTAAGGTCTATAGATTTGTGCAACAGTATCCTCAGCATTTGCTTTTTTGGAGATTGGTGTCTCACCCAGAATGATAGCAATCATTGACTGGTTGTATGTAAGGTTTGATCCGTTGTGTAGTCCTCTTTGTTGGGAAAATACATTCTCAACAACATCACTATTCACTCTGTTCGGAATAATGAATGATGATGTTAACTGAAAATGAATGTCACACATCTTGTCAAACCCAGTCAATAAAGACACAATGTCTTCTATTGTTTGATAAGAAAATAGAGATTTCCCCCGAAGTCCTTTTTCTTAAGATTAATTACACTTTTATTGTTTTCTTACCAGGAACCATCGGAGGACTTTTATCATAAATACGCTCATCACTGTAACTAATGATTGGACGGACATCTCTGAAGTTCTTGATGAGGACTGAAGTCTGCTGTAAAAGCTCAATGCTGCTTAGGAGTTCCACCCCCCTATCACCCAAAAATCTTTGATAACATATCATGAGGTGAAGCATATTTTCATTTAGAACATCTTCTGCTAGTTTATTTCTCATTTTCAGTTGTGAATTTAGAAAGAAATGATCCTGAGTTGGCTGCTGGTATACGTTAAGGGTGTTGGAGCAGAGGCTCCATTGATAGGCCTTGTACCAGTGTTCCCACACAATGTATTTCTGTCCATGTTTTAAGTGACGTTTATGTGTTTTCAGTGTACCACTCTTTGTAATGTTATTACAAATTTTCTTAAATACATGGGACTAATCCATGATCAGGCAGATTGTAGGTTTGGTCACATCAAATATGTTGTCGAATGTTATTGTGTTGGACACTTTTTCTCTTAATAACATTTTCATGAAGTTTCTGTTTGTCTGGGTTCCATCCAAACTGAAATAACTTACAGTAAACCCAAATAGACCCAATATCTTAACAGCTTTCCAAAATACTAAATATAGTTCAGATGCTGAAGCTTGCAAACAAGGAAAATGGGCCAAAGGGAATCTGAAACCTGTATTGCCAAGGAATACCAGCTGGAGAACATGAATGGAAAGTTGTATCATATCTTTATGAGTAATAAGTGTATTGAGGTAAATGAATCAAGCAGAAATCAAAAGTTTGAGAATTTCTATGGTGGATGATGAACCACTCAAAGTGATACCATGATTACAAAAATCCCACCATTCATTTACTATATATGAAATATGTACTTTACGCATTGAATACATCAACTGAATTGATCTCAACTGCTTTTCGATCATGTTAGAATATATAAAATAGATGATAATAATAAAATAAATCCCATTTTTTGACCAAATGGTTTTACTTTTATGGTATTGTATATGCAAGGTGAAGATAACGAACAGTGATCAATCTCATAACTCCTACAAGCAATACATAATAGATAGTTGGGCAAACACGGACCCCTGGACACACCAGAGGTGTGATCAGGTGCCTAGGAGGAGTAAGCATCCCCTGCTGACCGGTCACACCCGCCGTGAGCCCTATATCCTGATCAGGTAAACGGAGTTATCCGCAGTCAAAATCAGTGTGCCAAGAACGGCTTAACAATTGGTATGAAACACGTCAGACAGCATTTGACCCATTGATAGGTTGTATTGACGAAATAGATCGTTATAACGACCATAGAATTTGCGAAATGCTGACTTCAATCGAGACTGTTAAAACCCCTGTACCATCAACGTGTTTGTCAGTAGCTTACCTCGATTTAAAAACTGACTATACGCAGAACAAGCTCTTGCATATCGAATCAGTTGAGATATATAAACACCATATGCAGGTGATAATGGAATATTGCTACATAAATATGGGAAGTTGACGATGGAGAAGCTGAAATGATCGCGTTTGTCATACAGTTGAGTTGTCTGTTTGCCGTTAATGTCTACTATGCGTTTTAACCACTTTTAGTCAATACAAATACTTCCATATGCAGTCGAATTTACGGTTTATTCTTAATATCTGTCGGAATGAGTGTCTTAATTCCTGTATGGGTCTTAATGTTACATTAATTTTGAAATGTTTTCAAGACTAAGGATTAATCTTAGAGTAAATAGATTGATTGAATATTGTTTTGCGTCCCTCTCGAGATTATTTCACTCGTATGGAGACGTCACCACTGCCGGTGAAGGGCTGCGAAATTTAGGCCTATGCTCGGCGCTTATGGCCATTGAGCAGGGAGGGATCTTTATCGTGCCACACCTGCTGTGACACGGGACCTCAGTTTTTGCGGTCTCATCCGAAGGGCCGCCCCATTTAGTCACCTCTTACGACAAGCAAGGGATACTGAGGACCTACTCTAATCCGGATCCCCACGGGACTTAAGAGTAAATAGAATAATCTTTAATCAAAATCATTACATAAAAATAACATACATACATGTATGTATCAATACTGATATGCAGCGCGACACACATCATTTTACCTAATGATAATTTGTTTGACAAATAAGGTCATTATACTGACCATTGTATCTGCCAAAGGCAAATGCTAAACGAGACTGTTGAAACCGTTGTAACATCATCTTATTTATCAGTAGTCTGTCTCTGTTCAAAAAATCACCATACGTACACGTACATCATGCTCTCGTGAAACTGATGTGGCAGACCGTGTGGTGTCTTTTATTTCGATTTAACTGGGATATATCTAATCAAAATATAAATGAAGGTGAATATTGTTAATAAATAAAATGTCGATGTATCTAGTAGAAATGTCAAGTTGATTGCCACAGCAAAAGATTTCCTCTCATGTAGAAGCTTTTGAATAAAACCTGTCTTGTAAGAATACAAAGCAGGTCAATTAATAAAGGTATCGATGGGGATTTAAACAGATACTGGAAGACCTGATCTTCAAAGACTATATAGAGATCTAGCTTGTTAATAAGATCTCCTGCATCTTTTCAATATCAATTGTCGAGTACTTGTGCGTAGAATCAAAACGATCTTTCACAAAGTAATTCTTGGCTGGATTGATCACATGATTAGAATGTTTCCGAGTTCCGCTTTCATTCATAACGCAGCTGTCCATGATGCTAAGAAGCCTTATCTTTATTCATCGTGAGGATGTTATTTTTATTTTGGAAAATTTCGTTGGAATTTTTGAGAACCCATATTTGATTTACACCACTTCGCGCATATGTTGTGGCATATTATGTCTGTAGTTTCTCCTTCGTAAATTAATATTTTTGTAACACGGAGACTATACAGTGTAATCACCAATCGTTTTCTGCAAATAGTATCAAATGCATAGCTGGCATTTCTCTGTTGTACGCTATAAAAACAGTTTCTAATTTGTAGGTTAAACCATGCTAATATTGATAGCTCTGTTGCGTAGCATTAGATAACCCTTTTCATGATAAGATATACTCTATGATGCGAGTTAACATCTTAAAGAAGAATGGAGGTGAGGCCTGTAACTTTTGCATAAGTGTTTAAGTTTTCCTTCGCCTTTAAATAATGGAACTTTCAACCCTAGTATAGCCAAATGTCATGGTCAAGGTGATGAAGTCAAAAGAAAGGATGTTAGGACACATGTGAAATACGAAAGACATATCATCATCCATTCAAAGGTTATGCCAAAATTAAAGTTGTTGCGAAGAGTTGTTGCAAAGAGATTATATGCCCACGAATTTCCTATTACAGTGGCATCAAAGAGAAGTAAAATCCACATTATGAAATTTGTTATATCATTTTAATCAGCGATCCAATACCAGAGGTCCTACATGTATTTCGATATTCCGGAAATCCCTGTGTCACAGCAGGTGTAGATAAAAACCCTTCCCTGCTCAAAGGCCGTAAGCACCGAGCATAAGCCTAAATTTTGCAGCCCTTCACCGGCAATGGTAACATCTCTTTATAAGTGAAAAATTCTTGAGCGGGACGTTAAACCAAACGAACATTATAATTGGTCCATGGTCATACAAATAATTATTTGCGTATCATTATTAACATGTCTCCAAGTCATATTTCCAGAATCAAAACACGAATGTTTGCGAGGAAAAGTAGATGTGGGCGATACCTGTCCACTTCTCTACAGTAAATAGGTCGTAGCAGTGAGAGGTCTTTTGCATTGTACGCTTCATTTGGCGCTTATTAATAAATCATTGATTGTATATTGTTTAACGTCCCTCTCGGGAATTTTTCACTCATGTGGAGACATCTATTGAGAAATCAAAAACATAACCAATACATATAATTTCTTTATTTCATACTGAAACACTAAAAACAAAACTTCAATATCCAACTTCATATGTACAGTGCAACGAGTATTCAATACACTGCTACAATTATTAACTACAAATATTCGCATTACAACAAAGACCATGACTAAAATTCACAAGATACATATATCTTAGATTACATGTTGTGTTTGGAGTCTAACTATCAAATGGATTAAATTCCATGATCAAGGAATTTGAAATGTAAATGTTTACCATGATTATTGACTGTCGGAATTATCATGGGTGCAAACTGTGCTCCATGATAAGCTGACCGTTATTGTATTCTTATGAGGATAAAGTTATTCAATAACTTGGAAAAAAATTCTTACTGTGGACTTAAACTCGAAATTTTGATATATCCACGACGTTTTATCTGTTAACGATACTCATTTTCATTCATGTATCAATTCGATATATCCCAGTAAACTCGAAATAAAAGACACCATAAAACGAGATGAATTTGTGTAACAATATTTCATTATCATCTGCAGCTGGAGTTCGTGTGTCTCAACTGAGTCGATATGCGAGAGCATGTTCTGAGTATGATCAATTTTAAAAATTGAGACAGGCTGCAATAAATAAGATTATGTTACCTTCTTCTTTAAAGTAAGCATTACGCAAATCCTATGGTTATTATAGTGATCTAATTTGCAAATACAAACTACATGTATCACTGGGACGAATGTTGTCTGGCGTGCTTCATATCAATTGTTGGGTCGTTCTTTGCATACTGATTGTGACTACAAATTACTCCGTTTACCTTATGACGATATATAAATCACGGATGATTTGACCGGTTGACAGAGTATACTTACTCTTCCTAGGTACCTGATCCCACTTCTCGCATGTCCAGGGATCCTTGTTTGCTCTTCTCGTGATTTTGTATCTTTTGTGGGATTGTGAGATTTATCAATGTTTGTTATCCTCACGTGTTCATAAAAAACATACATAATTCATATTTTTATCTTTAGTATGAATTAGAATGCAATGATACATTTTCATTAAAATGGTGTACACTGCGGAAAGGTTCAAACCCTGCAGTGCTATGCTGCCGGATGTGAAAGCTCATCCTCTTAACATCATGTTGTGGACGGTTGAATCGTTGATTGTATATATTTCCGCGAACGTTTCTGGCCATTGGTTTGCGACACCTGTGTTAAAACATAATTCATCATTATGAAACATATTGCCTTCTTAAAATTAATGTTGACTGAATAAAATAATGAATATTACGATAAATTCAACACAAGGTTTACTTCATGATTAATATGACATAGCTAACATCGTACCTGGTATATTGCATCACATTTATTTTCTTCCTTCGTTTTAGAATAACTGCTTGTCTGTGAAGACTTCTAACAAGATAAAAATGTTTATCATTACATAGAAGAGACAAGATGCAAAATTATGTTGACACAGAATATTCCATTCATACTTCATACCTGCTGTCCTCTGCGTCTCAGCATAGCCGAAAATGTGTAGATTATTGGATTCAGTGCCGAGTTTATGGGAAGAACTACGACAATTACCCAAGCATACACCTTAGCCGTGACATCAATGCCGAAAAATGTCAGAAGACCTGTATGTATATAATTATATCAGAGAGACGGAGGATAGAGAGAGATATATATGTCAATATCTATAGTAATTATTTGCATAGTACATTGTATACATAAATCAGTCATCTAAGCATATATTACTAATGGTAAACACATTCTTCTTTATGAGATATTTATTATATATGAATGCAGGAAGTGATTAAGAAGTGCATCACAATATTTCTTTTTCAAGATGTTTACTTTGAGGAAACCGGCACCCCTCCCCCATTGGAAATAAAAATGCATCATTTGGTACTGTTAACGGTAAATCATTATGTGCTCTTACCGATCACACCAATTGGAATCCAGCAAAGCATGTCTGTTACTGCAACAGCAATTAAAGTTTTCGCCAAATTGATCTCTCTCCCTTTTAGTGTAGAACGTTGTGAGCTCACCTCTTTCCCCATTCGCAGAACATCAGTAAAAATGACAAATTGTCCCAATAAGATTGCCATGAAAATAAAGAAATTTGCCCCAACAAATAGGATCATTGAGTACTCCCACCCAGGTTTACGAAGAACGGATATGGGTAGAGAAATACATATTCCAGAACTGGAATAATAACCACTAAAGTACTCACTTTCGGATAACGGCAACACAGACAGAAGAAAAGACGTGATCCACACAAAACTGGAAATGAGTTTTGCAATCCAATCGTTCATTTTTAGTTTCGAAAATGGGAATCGAATGATGATTATTCTGTCGATAGTGATGGAGAGAACGAAAAGAGCAGATGCCTCACTGGAAAGAGTGGCCAACACGCCAGCAAAGGTACATAGAGGACTTCGTCTCCAAGAATCATCCTCAAAACCATAACGGCCATTGTACGTGAGGTTAGCACCAGCTATGATATAAAGGTATACACCCATGAGAAGATCTGCAAACCCAAGATTGACAGAATATATGGCAAACGATGTGATGATTTTTTCCCTAACCACTAAACCTCTATAAAGTATTCCCAAGAAATTGCCAAACACAGCTAACAGAGCTATGTACCAAATGATCACGCTAAGAAGAGGAGTGTCGATCAAGCTATGGCAGGAAGAGATTTCGTTAAGAGGTGCAGTACAATGTATTTTGCTCACAGCCTTCGGCTGAGCACAACACAGAGTGTAGGAATCCACTTGAAGATATTGAATATTCATTAGACCGTCAAACATTCCTTCTATCACCTTTAGGTTATTGTTCTGCAGGTAAAGATATTGTAAATTCGAGAGCTGGATAAAATGACTGCGTTTTAAAGAACGTAGATGATTGGTGGACAAATCCAAATAAAAAAGTTTTGAGACAAATGAGAGAGCTTTTTCATTAACCTCAACTAGACGATTGTTTCGAAGTTTTAGATATAGAAGATTAGGTAAATCTATAAAATCGTCTTCTTCAATGATAGAAATGTGATTAGATGACAGATCGAGATATTGTAAGCGAGCGTCTGAATGGCGGAAATCATATGTAAAATTTACAGCTTTAATCAAATTATTTTGGAGATGTAAAATTTGAATAAAGGATAAAATATGCCAGTGTGTAAGACGGTTATGACTAAGATCTAATGTTATAGTTTTCTGGTATGAATCTGGCTGAACAGTCAAATTACAATAACTAAAATTGACTACTAAGTGATCAAATTGTCGAACTATTAATGGAAACCCTGTAGTATCTGAGAGATGCACGTGTACACCAAACATCTTTTGAATTATGCTCTGAGTAGTATTTTTCACTGAACTATTGTAAACATAAAATTCAAATTTGAATACAAATACGGGGTTTATTTGCAAAAAGAATCTAATAATATCAAACGAACTTTGGATTATACTTACGTACTGTAGATAATTAGTGTTGTTGTTAATTACTGCAAATTTGATTATACTATTGCTAATGGCTAATGTTCTTACATTTACGCCGGGTTCAATGTATAGCAGGACCAATTTACAAGAATTAATTTTGATTTCTTTTAAGTTAGAATATCTCTTATCGAATATCAATTCCTCTTGAAATAGACCAGTAATAGTTATAGAGGTAGCATAGAACGGTGCGTTGTGCGAGGAGCAGTTGAAAGACAGACCGACACAGGTACAGGTGGTAGGGCAGAGTAGAGTACATTTGTTGAAGGAGCAAAGTGGACAAACTTCCCCATTATCACAAAGATTTGAGCGAGGAACAAAATGTCTTTCATCACTGTGATCTATTGGCAAGGAGGAATTTTGAAAGGTTGAAATTGTGGTTTCCCTGCAGAGAGCTTTCAGTATGTCCATGTCTGAAAAAGCAAATAGTTCTCATTATTCCTTACAGTTGTTGGTATTGTATACATTTAATAACGATAAGAACAAATGCAAATGTTATATTCGTTCAGTAATGCATTAGTTGGGGAAGTATTGATACTTGCTGTTGTTGAAATAGAACAGGTCTAGATAAATAATGTGTTTCCGGTTCCCCGACTGACCTTAAGATACTTGAGCCGACCTTGAGAAAATCCGCCGATACACTTTCAGGAAGTAAACAATTCCGGTTTCACTATTAGAAATCCTAATTTCGATCACTTGCATGTTTGAAAAAATCCATATCCTATACGCAAATGGCAGCGTGCTTGCCAAGCACATTGCTGGCAATTACGATAGGAATATGCAAAGATCAAGAGGGAGAAAACTTTATGACTACGGTAAAAACAATGAACCATTGTTTAGAATTTTGAGATGCATCATGAAGGGCCAAAACACTGCAAAACTACAATTTTATGCTGGCCAAATAAACCGCATTCCAAAAACCACAGAGCCATATGAGGTTTAGGGCAGTATTTCTGTTGGTGATTTAGTCGGATTTGAAATGAAATATTTAGAGTTTATATGTGAACTGGACGCTGAGCCAACATTAGGCACAGGGTTGTTAGTGGCAGTGAAACATCCCAGGATCTTCAAAAACAGTATAAAACTGTACTTCCTCTTTGTAAAGATTGTTATTAAAGACTGTTATTCGCATGGAAAACTGCCATTAGTAAGCCATCCTTTTGGGAGAAAGAAATGAACTTTGATTTTCTCATTTTCTTTCTTGTCAAAGTTGAATTTTAAACAACAAAATGTTAAAATGAAATAAAATGTTGGAATAGGAACCGCACTATTTATTTATCTTGGCGTCATTGAAACACTTACCACATTGCTTTTCATCCTCTCCGTCCTGACAGTCGGGCTGAAGATCACAAACTTTGTGTAATGGAATGCACTCATCACGATCACGACTACATTGGAATTTATTTTGACTACACTCCTCTAAATGAAATGAAACAACGATTTTTTTAAATTAATTGTATAGATTAAATTAAGTAGAGGTGGAAACCTAGAAACACAGGGGCTAAGCCCGTTTTGGGCCCGAACTCTGTGATATTTATGGTATCACAGAGTTCGGGCCCAAAACAGGCTTAGCCCCTGTGCCTAGAAAGGTACTGAGTAAATTCATAGACTCGTTGACATTATACCCATTACATGTGTGATATTATGCAATATACAGTGTATCATGAACATGCAATCGGAGAAAATGAATGAATCAAATATGTACATGAAACTTGTAAAAGTAATATTAAGTCAGCTTTATCTCTGTCTGTAGCTATCATATTACGTACACGTATGTATCACATACTTACTGCAGATTCCGTCACTGATAGAAATGTTGTCGACCATTATTAGTCCACGAAGTGGTGTGATAGGATACACTGCCCGAAACACAAGCTTTTAAAAATAAATTATCAATTTATTTAACACACACACACATATATAAATGACGGTACAAACTGCGACACTTTACGCCTGCATACTTCATTAAGCGTATCCCGGTATTATTTAAACAATAAAATGCTTTCTTTGTTGTTTCATCGGGTGATGAAGTTAATTAGCATTGAAGAAAACATTCAAGACCTACGTAAGCGGGTTGTGTACATTTTTTTCGGCAATGATTGCTACCTTTATCAACCGTTGAAACAACAAAGAAAGACATTTTATTGTTTATGTTTATATGTATTGTTTTAAAGGGACTGGTTCACGTTTTTCGAAAGAAACGTTTTTCATTTTTGATGTTAAAAGTTAAAAATATAGCTCATTTAATGTTGACAACCAAAATTTGGACCGTCTGAATGCAAGGATAAGAGCAATATTTTAGCTTTGATTCTGTGTTATGTTAACAAGGACTCGAGTCTTTTTATGTAAACAAACAAACCAGTGAAACGTTAATTTTGTAATTTAAAGCCTCTTTATTTTGCACAATCACAAATTTTAACTTTTAAATGACACCTTTTACCTAGTATACTTGAGATGTGATACATGTATATATGATGAACTTGGACCAATATCCATTTATTTTGAAAACCCCGTAAACAATAACACACCTCAATCATTTTTTTTTTAAAAACAAAAAAATAAACTCTCTATAATGACCTTCTGTCATGCTGAATAACTTAAAGTTTTTTGTGAAACCTTCTAAACTTATTAGACTGTAGATTTTTGATCATTTAAAATGAAAAATAAAATTTGGAGGAAAATCGTGAATCAATCCCCTTAAAATATAAACAAGATTGCTACACGTAACCATGTCCCCCAACGCCGCAAAAAAGTTGAAGCACAAAAATCCCATAACTCCTGTGAAATTCGTCGAATCAAAATGGTGGCACAATATGATCACCTACACATGGTGATTAACAATTCCATAAAATAGGAACAAAATCCATTAAGCGGTTTCTGAGGAGTTGCGTCCATAAAGTGTTCCCATAGTGTAGCATGTACAAATTCAACAAAGTCCCATAACTCCTGTAAAAATTGCGGAATAAAAAAGGCGGCGTAATATGATCAACTACACATAGTGACTAACAATCCTACAAAACAAGAACAAAATCTATTGAGCGGTTTCTGAGGAGTTGTGTCCACAAAGTGAAGTGGGACGGACGGACGGACGGACGGACGGACACCAGTATTTCTATGTTCCCTTCCGCGTTGCGGTGTGTGTGTGTGGGGGGGTGCAACTAGATTTAAGTACTAAAATAGCGTATGGTTAACCCATTCGTTACGCTAAATGGAACAGCCAATGCACCCTATGACCTTAATGGCACTCCGTATTTGGTAATATTTACACAGACTAGTGGTACTAAAAATCCCGATCGATAGTTTGCAACAAACATGCATACATTGTCCCAAATGAAAGCAATGTCAATTTCAATAGAAATATAAGAGAAAAGATTCAGTGAATGTAAATATAATTTTCAACAAGAGGCCCATGTGCTACATCGCTCACCTGAGTCACCTTCGCCCATACTTAAAGATTTTTTCTATTCGCATGTAAAACTTTGATCCCTATTGTGGCTCCAACCTACTCCTGGGGGCCATGATTTAAAAAAAAAATGAATATGCACTATGTCATGAAGCTTTCATGTAAATCTAAACTTTCCTGGCCAGTGATTTTTAAAAGATTTTTAATGATTTTCCCTATATATTTGTATGTAAAATTTTGATCCCCTACTGTGGATTTTCCCTATATATTTGTATGCAAAATTTTGATCCCCTACTGTGGCCCCATCTTACCCCCGGGGACCATAATTTTTACAAATTTCAATCTGCACTATGACAAGAAGCTTTTGTGCAAATTTAAACTTTTTTTTACCCTAATGGTTCTTAAGGAGAAAACTTTTAAAGATTTTTTTTCTATTGTGGCCCCATCCTCACCCAAGGGGTCATGGATTTCACAAACTTGAATCTGCACTATGTCAGGAAGCTTTCATGTAAATCTCAGCTTTTCTGGCTCAGCGATTCTTGAGAAGAAGATTTTTCAAGATTTTCCCTATATATTTGTATGTAAAACTTCGATACCCTATTGTCGCCTCATCTCATGCTTACTCCTCCTAGGCACCTGATCCCACCTCTGGTGTGTCCAGGGGTCTGTGTTTGCCCAACTATCTATTTTGTATTGCTTATGGGAGTTATGAGATTGATCACTGTTCGTTATCTTCACCTTGCATCTTACTTCCGGGGGTCATGATTTTAACAAACTTGAATCTGCAATATGTCAGAAAACTTTCATGTAAATTTCCACTTTCCTGGTCCAGTAGTTTTTGAGAAGAAAATGTTCCCTATATATTTGTATGATTGATTGATTGAATATTGTTTTATGTTCCTCTCAAAAATATTTCACTCATATGGAGACGTCACCACTGCCAGTGAAGGGCTGCAAAATTTAGGACTATGCTCGGCGCTTATGGCCTTTGAGCAGGGAGGGATCTTTATCGTGCCACACCTGCTGTGACACAGGACCTCAGTTTTTGCGGTCTCATACGAAGTACCGCCCCATTTAGTCGCCTCTTACGACAAGCAAGGGGTACCGAGGACCTATTCTAACCCGGATCCCCACGGGAATATAATTGTATTCAAAAGTTTGATCCCTATCGTGGCCCCATCCAACCTCAGGGGGCCATGATTTTAACAAATTTTAATCTGCACTATGTCAGGAAGCGTTCATGCAAATTTCAGCTCTTCTGGCTCAGTGGTTCTTGAGAAAAAGATTTTTAAATGACCCCATCCTATTTTTGCGATTATCGCTCCTTTGAAAGGGGCATGACCCTTCATTTGAATAAACCTGAAAGTACTTTACCTAAGGATGCTGTTAGCCAAGTTTGGTTATAATTGGCACAGTTGTTCTGGAGAAGAAGCCGAAAATGTAAAAAGTTTACTGACGGACAGACAGACGATCAGAAAGCTCACTAGAGCTTTCAACTTAGGTGAGCTAAAAACGAAATTCAATTCTAATATTTTCAGTTCTGTCAGAGAATTTTCAGCCGTTAGAATAATTATACTGTATTTATCAAGATTCAAACGCACATCTTTCACATTCATGAGGAAACCATTTCAATTGGTGAAGATATCGAAGGTTTAAAAAAAAAAAAATGTGTGTGTGTGTTACATTTTGTTAAATATCTGAAGAAAAGAAGCTAACGTTGCGGGGGTTAAATATAGTTATAACTGAATGCATGGAACACATTTTCCTTAAAGCTTTCCACTAAATTCTTAAATCATAAACGCTTAAAGATCAGTATGAATTGGTTGACTGCTTAAAGCCCCTTCACAATCCCTAAAAACGAGCGTCAGTTTATAACCTAGTTACCGTATGTATACTGGATTTCAAACCTTCATGAAAACACTAAGGACATACAACGAGAGGATCCAGTAAATGTGTTAATTTTAAATATTAACTGCTGTGAATGAAAAACTTCAGACGTATTGTGTCACAACTTATGCGAGAGGTGATGTAATGTGGATTTTAAAACATTCCAAAGAGAGCTTGGAAAATCGAAATCATATTAAAGCTTTTCCCAAATCAACTACATCAGGGTTAGGGTTAGCTAAACTAAATAGTTTTTATAGGCACATCCCATTTTCTTTTAAACACGCTATTTTCTAGTAAACAGTCTAATGTAAACAAAAACATGACACGAGCCTTGTGCCGTATCTCACTTTTAACTAAACAATTAATAATCAAATTTTGGTTGACAATTACAAAGATTTTAGTTAAGCATTTTAAATAATAACAATGGAAAAATAAAAGTTGAAAATGTTCAGCTCAAATCGTGTTCATGCCCATTTAACAGATTTGATATATGTTTTCATTGATAAGTTCCCTTTGACATTAATGAGCTTGAAACTGTTATATAATGAAGTGATAATTTACACAATCAGCGACCGAGTTTCCTCGACTGTGTCTATTCAGATGTCCTACTTTTACAGCCTTTCTATTAGAATACGATCCCGGTGAATATAAATACGTAACAATATTAACATTAATTTCTTTCTCATCTGTAGATCAAACGCTACGAAATACGAACTTAAATCTGTACTTTGCCACTCTAAAACTACACTGCAAGATTTAAATGAATCCTCGCAAGCATAACGGAATACTTTTTAAAAAACCAATGGCACAGTCTGACAAACAGAGGGACGGGCGGAAAGACGAAGAAGAAAGCTATAGTCTCCTAGTTTTACAAACCGACAGGGACCTAAAAACAAGAACGCCTTTGTCTCACTCGAAAAACAATATATGTCACCTTGTTTAGATCTAAGCATGTTAAAGAAATATTACCTTAAATTTGACTCCAACAGGAAGATTCACTGAGGAACTGCTAAACTTTACAATCGATGAGTTTCCATGAAAGCTCAGATAATTTGAAAGATCAAATGGTTCGAAATAGTCCTTGATGTATGCAACAACCAATGCTCCTCCTCCAATAACGAGATGTTGATAATGTAGACAACGGTGTTCCATTGACAATGGGATCTCCTTACTCACAATGTCGCTCTCACTTGTTCGTGTTCTCGTTGAATCCGAGTTAGTATGGTCAAGACAAACATGTTTTCAAACTTGTTAATCATTTCGCTAATGTTGGTGGGAAATCCTAATTTGATAACGAAAACAATCATTATACATTACTTTATTGCTGGTAGATACATGTACAGATGTAAAAAAAAAAAAAAAAAAAAAAAAAAAAAAAAAAAAAGTCTTTATTTAAGGATTAAGTCTGAAGAAAACAGCAATCGTACGATTGCAGTAATATACCGGAATTCATTTATTCTTATGAGGGAGAATTTACTCAATAACTTCTATTTGAGCAGAAAACAATTATCTTGCTGTGGCCTTCAACTCGGCAGTAATATATATGGATATTTTATCTATTAACAATAACCCTCTTCATTCACATTTTGATTCGATATAAAACCTGATCCCATCTCTGATACGCCCAGGGGTGAGAGTTAGTCCTGCTCTTACTTTTATATTCCCCATAGGAGTTATGAGATTGATCACTTTTTCATCCCAGTGAACTCGAAATTAAAATACCATAGTAGAGTCTTCCCCATTCGTTTCATATTTGGATGTTTTACTGAACCTGTCATTAATGGCAACTGGACTCAATTTAATGACAAACTGTATTTATATACATGTAATAGTATTCCATTGTCATTGCCTTTGGTGATTGTCTTTCAACTGATTCGATACGCGCGAACATGTTCTGCGTATGATCATTTCTAAACAGTGTAAGGATACTGACAAATAAGTTGATGTAACAGGGGCTTCAGTAGTCTTGTTTAAAGTTTGCATTTCGCAAACTCTTTGGTCGTTATTATAAATTTATTTACAATTCAGTATGTCGTAAGGTCAAATGTTTTATGAATTTCCCACCATACCAATTTGTTAGTCTATGGCCGTTCTTTTCACATTGATAGCGAGTACAAATTGCTTCTAAGGAGAAGGCTTACATAGGCGTTGCCTGCTGCCTAATCCTTATTATGTTATTCATAATAAAATACTGTTTAAAATCTAAACTTGCTTCTAATCAAGACAGGACTCACGGTAGGTGTAGGGGATGATTACTCTTTCTAGGCGCCTGATCCCACCTCTGGCGTTTTCAGCGTTCCGTGTTTGTATTCTTTAAAGGATGAATGAGATTTATCACCGTTCGCTATGAAAGGTGAAGATAACGAACAGTGATGAATCTCCTAACTCCTACAAGCAATACAAAATAAATAATTGGGCAAACACGGACCCCTGGACACACCAGAGGTGGGATCGGGTGCTTAGGAGGAGTAAGCATCCCCTGTTGACCGGTCACACCCGCCGTGAACCCTATATCCTTATCAGGTAAACGGAGTTATCCGCAGTCAAAATCAGTGTACCATGAACGGCTTAACAATCGGTATGAAACACGTCAGACAGCATTTGACCCAATGATAGGTTTTATTGACCAACTAGATCGTTATAACGACCATAGAATTTGCGAAATGCTGACTTCAATCGAGAATGTTGAAACCCCTGTACCATCAACTTGTTTGTCAGTAGCTTACTTCGATTTAAAAACTGACTATACGCAGAACAAGCTTTTGCATATCGAATCAGTTGAGATATATAAACACCATATACAGGTGATAATTTAATATTGCTACATAAATATGGGAAGTTGACGATGGAGAAGCTGAAATCATCCCGTTTGTCATACAGTTGAGTTGTTAGTTTGCCGTTGATGTCTACTTTCAATAAAATATCTAAGTATGACGCAGAAGTGGGCGACTCTGTGGTGTCCTTTATTTCTAGCTCACAGGGATATATCAAATCGACATATGAATGAAAGTTATTATTGTTAATAGACAAAACGTCATCGATATATCTAAATGTCGAATTGAAGGCCACAACGAGAGATTTTTTCTTCTCACGTTAGTTTTTGAATAAATTCTGCTTTATATGAATATAGAAACAGGTCAGCTAACATAGGAGCAAAATTCGTGCCCATGGGAATTCCAACCGACTGTTGGAAGACCTGATCACTAAAGACCACGAAGATATTGTCAATGAGGAACTCTAGCATATTTTTTTTATTTCAACTTCAGAGCAATTGTGCGTGGAATCAGAGTGGTGTTTTACAAAGTAAGTTTTTGAATGATTAATCACTACTGACTAGATATGCATATTTCCGTTTTTGTTGAAGAAGCAACTGTCTATGATGTCAAAAAGTCTAGTCTTTAATTTATCGTGGGTAATGGTCGTGTATAGTGTTGAAAAGTCATAGGTTTTAATGTTATTGATTTGGGATTTTTTGTTGTTGCGATTTCAAGCTTACTAAAAGTTCTTTAGAATTTTTGGGAGTTGAACTATGTTCAATCTCCCTTGGTCATCACGCACTTTTCTGCGCAGTAATTTGTATTGATTTGTATAGTGGTCGTCAGCGGGGGTTCTGTGTCAGCTGATTTACTCCTAGGTAAATCAACATAAACTTTTATAAACATCCGCCATTAAATAATCCATGTAACTTTTCTGAATTAATCTAATTTTGATAATTGACATGTAAGTAAATGCAATGATATTGTATTCAAATCAATTTGAATACAAGATTTCGATCAAATTGATACTGATATACATAGAAAAATAAAAGATAAGGTTGAAAATTGTCGTTTGTAGCGCAGCGTCACCTATAAACATTGATAGGGAAACGAACGACAACTGCACACAAGACCTATTGCCACCGTGGCGCGAATAATCGATTATGGTGCGAAACCTCAGAAAATTTACAAGAAATAACTCTACAACATTGTGTATGTGTATATATTTGGTTTTTTTTTAATGTGATATAAAAAATGTTTGATGTTACATGTATACTGAATTAAAACACGTCATTCCCAGTCAACAACTTTCGATCGGGATCGGAATACGAAATAAAATTTCTTATATCCGGTTGCAAAGTGAAACTGCTTCATGCTTCAAGTTATTGAATTACGTAGTAATTGCACGTTACACATTAGAGAACTGTTCCTTTTAATAAAGAAAGTCACAAAATAGATACAAAATGAGTGTACCTTATTCATTACTGTTACCGAGCTTTCGTCTGCGAAAATCTCGAAATGGCGTGTTTCGCTGCGCTTGATGACGGTAAGGTCCACATTTTCTACGTGAGTATTTTGATATTTGTTTATGAATTTTTTGCGCATACATGGTATGTCTCGGCTAGGAATAATGGAAACTTTCTCACCTATGTATGTAAAGACATATTAATCTCTATTTTTAAAAATGTAGAACACTTTTATCAAATGACAATGTTTGAAAACGCTTAGAGCCCCGATGTCAGAATTTCCTTTTCCAAGACATCAATATGTCAAATTCATTATCCTTTTCGAATAGTATGTACCATATTTTGTACCAGTTATCCATTTTGAATCCCCTATTACAATGAGATTTTGCTTCACTCTGTAATGTTTGAGTGGATGTCATGAGTGTGTGTCAAACAGAAATTTTAAGAGCATGGGATAAGGTGCTGCCATGTATTACTTCACTATCAAAGTTTAACCCAGTTGCCACAATGTTGAATTTATGCTGCAAAAAGGATTGGAAATTGCTCTGGTCAAAACACATTGTTTATTTGTCTACAGTTTATTTGTCTACAGATGAAAGAGACATGAGGATTCTCCCTCACAAACTGAAAAAAAATAGTTATGGATCTTATACATGTATAGTTTATTAATCACTATAGATTTCCAGCATAACAAGTCTGATTCCACTATATGCTTCCCATACTGTCATGTTCATTCACCCCCTGTTTGAGCCACAGTATAATATCCCAAATACCTTGGCAATAAATAACATTATTTGACTAGTGTTTCATTTTTAGCGGAGTTGCGATGAAGTCGAACTCGGCTTATGATCTGATGAAGTGCCTTTGGGCGGGCAGGCAGGCACGCATCAACATTTCATTTCCGCACCATAGCTCTTGAGCAAATTATAGGATCTCATTCAAACTTAGATGGATTGTCACCCTCAGTAAGATGAGGAAGCCTATTGATTCTGGGGTCACTAGGTCAAAGGTCAAGGTCACAGTGGCTATAAATAGACTGAAATTTGGAGAAAATTTTGTTTTCCGCACCATAGCTCTTGAACGAATCATACGATCTCAATCAAACTTAGATGGATTGTCACCCTCAGTAAGACCAAGAAGTCTATCGATTCTGGGGTCACTAGGTCAAAGGTCAAGGTCACTGGCTGTAAATAGACTGCAATTTGGAGAAAATTTTGTTTTCCACACCATAGCTCTTGAACGAATTATAGGATCTCAATCAAACTTAGATCGATTGTCACCCTCAGTAAGATGAGAAGCCTATCTATTCCGGGGTCACAAGGTCAAAGGTCAAAGTCACAGTGGCTATAAATAGACTGAAATTTGGAGAAAATTTTGTTTTCTGCACTATAATTTTTTAACAAATTATAGGATCTCAATTAAACTTAGATGGATTATCGCCCTTGATGAGACAAAGAAGCCTATTGATTTTGGTCAAGGGTTAAAGGTCAAGGTCACAAAGGATTTAAGTCGGCTGAAATTTATGTACGCAAAATTTTGCTCCCTGCTTGATAATTCTTGCAGACTTTTCTGCCGGTTCCCTCTATGCCCATTCCTTGCGCAACTCGGTTTGTGCATCTTCGAAGCCGGACGATTTCTAATTTTTTTTGCATTTCATTTATTTTGAGTTATTATACAATTATTTACCATTCCATTGATCCTCTACAGGACTGTAGTATACTCAGGTGACAGTTTAACATATTGGACTACCTTTTCAAGTAATGAATCCTTAGAATTAGCTACAACTAGGGTTAAACTTGAATGTATATAAACAGGGGAAAAAACTTCTTCATAACTGCAAGACATTGATAACCATATTGATTTGAATGTTTGGGCCATAATATGTGGTCACATTTTTCATGAGAATATAAAGGGGTGAAATTCTAGAAAACAACAACATGACTTCAGTTACTCGAGGAGCGTTGTGGCCCATGGGCCTTCCATTATCCATGTTTGCTGTTGTAACGCTTTAAAAAACAACAACAGTTGATTTGTATCTAAAATCATGATAATATTCAGTCATTTATCCCCCTACCCTTCCAGTGCTATCTGTTCTAACTGAATTTCCACAATGTTCAACTCCCATGAGTACTTTCAGTACTTTGATTTAGAATCTACATTTGATTAACACCACTTCCGGCATATGTAGTCGTCACCTTTTTCAGATATTCGATCATATAATAGTTCATACTCAGAATGGGTGAATGAGAGACAATAAATTTTACTCTGAATCATATTGCTTTAAGATTTTACTGCATTTGCTTTCCTACTACTCAGTCAGGAGGAAAAAATGTTTAATATAGATAAACTCCTGAAATTACAGAAAAATGTAGAGCGGATACTCGAAATGCACTGTCGCCATCTAATGTTATCTTTCTACAAATAGTTACCATTCATTGATAGTGATCGAATTTGCCTTCGACTCCACCGTCCAGAATCCTGAAGAACATTACTGAGAAAGCATTTGTCAAATTTTCCATTTAAACCACAAACTAAAACATTTCGTCCAAAAGAAACGCTGGAGTGTTGAGTTGTCCATCCACAAGTATCGTTTTCAAAATCACAATTCACTACAATAAAATAGTGTGCACAAATCGTTAGAGTATAGATAAAATACAAAATAAACTTCTTCACGATTTGATCATAACTGACAACTGACTTAACAATTATGTTCTTCGTTTCACTCATCCGAACATAAAGTATTTCAAAGAAACATAACAAAACTAAATATAGAGTGTGTTGAGTGCCTATCAACCAGTTTATTCACCGTATTATATACAAACATCACGTGACTTTAATAGTGAAGAAAAGGAAATAGACACCATAAGAAATAGCTAGGTCAAATACAATCTACAAAATATACTGTATATCAATAATACGGTGGAAATGTAAATGTCCTTTTAAGATGCACACACAAACGAAAAAGAAGAAAAAACTGTTCCAACTGGCTGGTTGCTCGTTGATGACCAATTTACCTTGACCAGAACCTCATATACCTGAACCAAATCATGCACTTCCGCGTATTAAAATACTACAATACAAATACTTTATTTCCATTGATACTTTCTAGTATACCTAGCAGTATAAGTCATAGTTACTTTGTGAATTTTGACATTCAGTAAAAATTTAAACAAGATGTTTTTCTAAAAGACCGATGTCCCCATATGACAGTAAAGTAATTCTGGTAACCCCCCCCCCCCCCCCCCCCCAATAAAAGGTTAAAAGTAATGTCACAAGTAATGCACATGTGAAATAAAAGTTATGACCAAGGTTAAAGTTTTTCAAAGTATATTGTAGGGTTTAGATCCGTGATGTATTCCAATCCCTAGATTATATTAAAGTAAAAAAAAATAACCCCCTCTTACCTCGATAAGATTAGATCCGTACCCTGTGCGCTCTTATCGGATGAATACGTCACCGGTCTAAACCCTGCAGCCCGAGCTTTAACTGCCTGGCTGTCAGCGACTGCAGAAATGTGTTGTATTGTTTTGTAAGTGTGTCCTATAAACTTCATTATACGTCGGTGAGCCTTCGAGTCATTACCTGCAGGAGCCCATTCCATTCAAAATGACTAATGATATGCGAAATTTTGTGTTTATCATAACCTAGGCCATGACATTACATCCACCGAATCTGTCACGTTCAAGGACAAAATTAATTACATAGCATTCATTTTCGTCAGAAAAGTTTGCTAAAAAGGTAAATATAACGCATTTTATGGGTAGACCCCCCCCCCCCCTTGAAAGGTAGGACACCTTTTAAAAATTCCCGAATCCGTCCCTGCTGTCTGACAATACCGTCGCTGATATGTTTCATACCAATTGTTAAACCATTCTTTAAATACTGATTTTGACTGTGGAGTACTCCGTTTACTTGAATAAGATATAGGGCTCAAAACGGTTTAAATTGCAGAATTCTTTCACACGACGATAAATATGGATAAATAAATTTAAAAAAATGAATAAAATCGTAAGTTCCACAGCGTTTAATAAATCATGTGTTGCAAATTGAATCTTTTCATCATTGGATGCGAAAAATACCAAAAATGGGAAGAGGTCAGTGACAAGGTCATTGGATAAATTAGTTACACGATTGACAGCTCGATGATGTCATCTCGTAACTATTACATAAAAGACAAATAATAAAGAAATACCAGCATAGGAGTTAATGCTCTTGACAACAGTTTTGTAGTATGGAAGGTGAAGATAACGAACAGTGATCAATCCCGAAAGTTAAATATTTATTGAAAATGTCAACCTTTTCAACATCAAATAGTTTACCAATATTGTTTTATTATACCCAGTGAATAAAAGTATTCGAAAAATATATTAAATTCACAAATTTTAATGAAATAAAGACTGTGCAAAAACCTATATCACATGACTTATGGCGGGTGTGACCGTTCGACAGTGAATGCGTACTCCTCTTATATACCTGATCTCACCTCTGGTATATCAAGAGGTATGTGTTTACCCAACTCTTTTTATTGTATTGCTTATATGAGTTATGAGATTGATCACTGTTCATTATCTTCACCTTTCATGAGGATGGAGCTACCATAATACTAAAACTCATTCCTTGTCCAAAATGTTATAGGTCATCTAAAAATTGTCAAGAGCTCGAGATATTGGAAAAACAACAGTAACAAGCAGGTGTCATTTAATTAAAATCAGTATCGGACTATAGATAGTCTGGTAGACACTTTCCCTCCAAAATCCCACGGTGCGTGGTTTTTACTGGAAGTATTGGTGGAGGAATACAAGGATATAGTGGTGGTACGAAGATTATTTAGTTGGACTGTGTGTTAACAGCCATGTTTCGCTTTCTTAACAATTAAATAACTATGCCTTATCAAAGCCCATTGTATTTCTATCATATTTAATCACTTTAATTAATACATAGAATTAATAACTTTTATTTACATGGTCTTTCAAAATAGAAAATGAAAATAGCAAATGCATCAGCAAAAACATGTCTATATCGTAGCGTGCTGAAATGAATGAATGCATTCTCCGTGATAAAACTTTTTATGTGGAAATTTTTTTTCTGCTTTCATAACATGCAATTGAAATATGCTCTTTCTGAGCAAAGCACTAAAAAAACTTTCTACACCAACGTCATGGTGTGGCAGTGTGACGTTATCAACGTAACTGACCTTCGGCGTTGATAGGGTCAAATGGCATGGAGCAAGGAACATCGTAACGAGAATAATGTTCAATATTGCCACGGAAATAAGCGCGGGTGTAGCAATACCCAGTAACGATATAATTTTTTTAACACAGTTGCGGATAAAATTTAAGGACATCAGAACAAAATTTCTTAGAATATAAATTTACTAACTCTTTCGGTGCTAGAAGTACTTCTGTGGTGAACTGCATTAGATGTCCTTTATCAGCTCTCTCAAGTTGCATGTAACGATTGACGGTTCCTGGTCACATCGTAATAGTATATATACCCTGAGAACATTGACCGCTTCTTTAATAAAACTACAACGTGCTGTTTGTGGGTGGGTTATGTTCCATTTACAAATTCCTTTTGAAGATTACATTCACAAAGAAAATTCCGTTACAAGTAAAGGAAGCCATTCTAAAGTTTCCTTATAGAGTTTCTTTCTTTGCCTTTGGCATCAGCAATGAAAAGATATCGAGTTTGCCATTTCCGCATTTATAGCACATTTTAACCTTTTGAAAAGATATCCACCTACAAACATTGCTTCTTCATTTTCTTTGACGAGGAAACGCCATTCCTTTTGTCGCCATACTACACGCAATTACGTACGTATTTTAGATGTTTTCCTTGTTGCCTGTAGGTCGGTGCATTGCATTGTGTTATTTGATACTCAAATCATCAAACACATTTTCAATCAGTTGTGTATACATATATATAGAACGCTAAGAAAATGGTTTCTGTTTTCTTTTTTCCAAACAGGATTATTAAACTCTAGTTCAAGGTAGATCTCAGCATTCGAAAACCCTTTTTTTTCATTTGAAAATTATGACGTTTTAATGAATAATGCATGTATTACCAGCTCATTTTGATGTAACCTACATACATTCCTACGAGCTCAACTCCTTTACAGAGCAAAACCAAAGCCTACATCTACTCCGCTATACTCTCAATTTAACCATAAAATTAAGACGCATAAACTCACAATTTCGCAGTAACTCTACAACCATGAAATTATGACATGAACATAGCTTTTTAATATTTTTTCTTACGCCACGAACTATGACATTACAAAACTAAATAATTTTGAAGAACATGCTTATCTGAAATGTTGACCTCTCATCGATTGGGCAACCACTGATTACCGTTTCTACTTTCATTTCAGATTCACTCCGAGTCACTCGCGAAATTTGCAAGTGCAATCCGTCCCCATCCGTCGTCGTTTGTAATATTTTGAAACTTAATACCTACAACTACGAAACACCGGGACCAGTTTAATGTATTACATTGTAAATTACAAGTCCCCGTCCCTCCCCATTGTGTAATTCAATAAGTGTGTGCTAGTAAAGTACTTAGCAGACAAATGGAGTGCACATTCACAATATGTAACAAGGTCTCTAATAAATTATGAAACTTCAGATCTGTAGACTGGGTTTCTGATCGTTATTACTGATAATCTAACAGATAAAAGGTTGGTTTTAGAGAGAGAGCTAAAGAGAGTTTAAACAAAGAGTTCCATGGGACTAAACGGTCACCTGAGTATCACATTATGAAGTATTCCTATTAGTGTCACAAGTTATTGATGGAAGACATATAGTTTTAAATTCCGAGAACTCGTTGCCCGCTGTGCTAAAGGACATAAACTTGTAAGGTCTGGAAAACTATTAGTAGCATGAGGCTAAAGTAGATTGATTTATTGTGTTTTGTTTTACGTCCCTCCCAAGATATTTTCACTCATATGGAGACGTCTCCATTGCCTGTGAAGGGCTGCACATGCTTATGCTCGGCGCTTACAGCAGGGGGGATCTTTATGGTGCCACGAGGCCTTGGTTTTTGTGGTCTCATCAGAAGGACCACCAATTTAGTCGCCTCTTACGACAAGCAAGGTGTACTGAGGACCTATTCTAACCCGGATCCCCACAGGAGGAGCTAAACTAGACCTGAGAGAACTCTTTCTAACACGGGCTTGCACGACTCACCCACAGTTGGTGACGTCTCAAAATAGGTGGGATTTCCAACAATCAATATATTTCATGTCAAGTTTTCCACAATTTTGATGAAATAAACATTATTTACGAGTTTCGATATATCAGAATTTGCTGTCATAGTTTTTAAAAAAAAAAAATTTAAATGAAAAATAAATACTCATAATAAATTTCGTCTTGAAATTCACACATCTCTAGGCGATTAAATATAATTATTTTGAAAATATTACATGACACTGAATATTTTTGAGATCAGTGCCTTTTATTTCATCAAAATAGGACTAGAAATAAGTTTCGGAGAAAGTTTTGAAAAAAAATATGGGTTTGTTTAGAATACTGGTTATTAGATATATTAGTTTTAATTTAATATAAATAGCATTGAAGAAGATATCATCTAGGTGTTTTACACATTATAAACTATACATACGAAGTTTGGCCCCGCTTTGGATTCTCTCAGATCTACATGACTATGCATTTAGTTTCTCTTACATGTGTGTCGTTGTAGATAGGAGTTTTGTGAAAATGGTAATTTCTTGGCAGTTTTTGCCCCACCCCTAACTCCTCAAATTTACAATTTATGTCCCACTTGTCCAACTCCCATGGGTATCCGGGTTAAAATAGGTCCTCGGTGCCCTTTGCTTGTCGTAAGATGCGACTGAATGGGCAGTCCTTCGGATGAGATCGCAAAAACCGAGGCGCCGTGTCACAACAGGTGTGGTACGATAAAGCTCCCTCCCTGCTTAAAGGCCGTAAGCGCCGAGTATGGATCTAAATTTTGTAGCCCTTCATCGGCAATGGTGACGTCTCCATATGAGTGACAAATTCTTAAGCAGGATGTCAAATAAAATACAACCAACCCTCTTGTCCAAAAGATGTTACGTACAAAAAGAAGGAGTGGTTGTTATCTGGCAATTTAAAATGTTCAATTGTTAAAACCATTTCATCACTATGACTATTTAAGCCCTCACCCTGAAATTAAAACCCCTACAACTGGGATAATATGCATGAAATTTACAATTTTGGTAAAGGGCTCCCTGCTCCTTCTAAATATCAATTTACTTTCAATTTAGTATCAATTGCAGTGAAGAAAATACCATTTAAATGTTTTGAACTTATACACTATATACCAAGATTGCCCCCACCCCCTGGAGTCAGAGCCTCTACCCTGGGGAATCATAAAATTTACAATTTTGTTAGGTCTTCTTGTTCTATACATTCCTTCAGATATGCGGTTGTGTAGAAAATTTGTCAATTTTTAGCATATTTTGCCACACCCCTGAAATTTACTATGTATGTCCCAATTGTTTCAAAGATGCTAAATTTGAAAAGAACGTGATGGGTAGTTTTCAAGTAGTTAAATTTTCCATTTTTAGCGGACGACGACGAACGTTGCCCAATCGCAATAGATCGCCTAAGTGACTCAGTAATAAAAGGTAATGAAAAGCAACGTTAATAACCCCAGAACTAATCATAGTTCATTTGGTAAGTCCTTGAAAAGTTTCGCATGGCTCATGAATAATTTAAAGGCCCCTATGTAAAAAGACCTTGCATCAATATTACTTGAAACAAATCATTTCATGCTACAGAAGAGTAATTCAATTGACAAAAAACTCTCAAATCTAATTTCGAGAAAATATGTAAATACATTATAGAACAATGATAAGATAATTAAAACTCACCGAGGTTGTAAATATCATTAGTGTTGGCTTCGTTAGCCATACAGAAAACAAGCAACATGCTCAATATTTTCTCACTGATGTAATTCCCCATAGTTTGTTTTGCGTTAAAGTTCTGTACAGCACAGCAGTGAATAAAAATAAAAACTGTGAAGAGATATAATCCTTTTTCAATGTTTTTTTTTTATATGTTCATCTCACGATATCCAATCACAATTGCAGTTTAAATTCAAGCTTTGGAAAATCATTCTCGATCGTTTCCTACAGAGATGCATGTAATTGTAACATAAGAATATAAATTAAGATTTCATCGATACAATTTCGTATTACTAAATTGTGGTATGCTATACTGTAAATTAATTTTAACCGACATTTCTTCATCCACAATGTTGAAAACAAATTCAGAGATGTACATGCATTTTCGAATTTAATAAAACAATTCTAAGGAGTCACTTTATTGCAGTAATAAAATCGGTTTTATGTATATGCTTTACATATTGAAAATATTTATAAGTGTGATGAAAGTAAAGGTAAATAAACACTGTAAACATACTATGCTTTTACATGTCTAGATTTGAATTTATGCATCATCGTCTTCTGTAATTACTATTATAAAGTGACGGGTCTCTCAAATGATAAATTTTGAGGTCTTCAAAGATAAAGAGTTCTGTGGTTCACGAGAAAGGCATTGTTAATTTACCTGTTAGTGATGCCACGAAGTGATGAGCGCGAGAAATTACCAAACCGCATCGGACATAATTAAAAGAGAAGTAGAAAGAAATGATAAGTTCAAAGTTGAGCATTTTATTAGCTCTTCTGAGCCGAAGGCTCAAAGAGCTAATCATATGGCCATATGTTTGGCGTGCGTCAACTTTTAGGGAAAAGGGCTATATCTCAAGAACCCCTTGGCCAATTTTTGTCAAATTTGTCACAGGGTATCCTTGGCCCAAGGGCTTTCATTTGTACTAAAACTATCGTTGTGACCCTTTAACAAGGGGGGATAATTAAGAAAATGTAAACAAAAGTAGTGGTTGCTAAAAAATCTTCTTCTCAAGAACCACTGGGCAAATTTGTTCAAGGCATAATCCTGGGGCAAAGGGTGTGGTCTCAAGGGCACTTCAAAGTTGACCTTAAGTTTTGTTTCGTTAAAACTTTGATATTTTGCTTAGTATAAGTACTAGGATCATCAAATTTTGTGAGTTGATGCATCTTAAAACCTAATATCATGTTGTCTCAAAAGTAGGTCATGGTAACCTAGTTTTTGAATTTCGCAGGTAATTATTATTAAATGGATTTTGATGCATATTTTGGACACTTTTGAGCCTATGATCATCAAAAGTTGTCAGTTGATGGATCATGGGACTTTAAAGTGCATCATGTGAAAAGTATGTCACCATGAACTACTTTCTGAGTTTTATGGCTAAACATTTATGAATACATTTTAGGTTGTTATTTCAGATACCGAGAGGTTTAGAATCATCAAACCTTTGTAAGTTGATGCGTCTAGAGGTCTCGAAACATATTTTGGACACTATGAAAGCTAGGATCATTAAACTTTGTCAGTTGATGCATCTTGAGTCTTCATAGTTTGTTGACCAAAAAGTAGGTCATCGTAACCTACTTTTGGAATTTGACGACTATATTTGAATATTTCAGATACTATTTCACTTACAATCATCAAACTTTGTCAGTTGATGGGTCTTGAGTCTTCAGAGTGTGTCGACCAAAAAGTAGGTCACTATGACCTACTTTTGGAATTTGACGTTTATATCTGAATATTTCAGATACTATTTGACTTCAATTATCAAACTTTGTCATTTGATGCATCTTGAGTCTTTGGAGTGTGTCGACCAAAATGTAGGTCACTGTGGCCTTCTTTTGGAATTTGACGGCTACATTTGACTTGTCAATTGATGCAATAAGAATGTTTGTCTGTTTTACAATGTATCAGAAAAGGGATTCTAGGCCCATGGGCCTCTTGTTCTTGTATAAACTCATAGTCTGTTAAACCTGCTACATAGGCGAAACATATGTTCCCATGTACCAAGTTCTGTATTTGATATCATTTACTTGTTTTGTGATTAATGATATGATTTTGAATGTATTCTCGTCAGACTACAGTTTGATTGACTGTATCTTGCTTAACGTCTCACTCGAGAATTTTTCACTCATATGGACACGTCACCAAGATCGGCGAAGAGCTTCAAATTTAGGCCTATGCTCTGCGTTTACGGCCATTGAGCAGTGAGGGTTCTTTAGCGTGCCACACCTACTGTGACACGGGTCATCCGTATTTTAATTAAGGTCATCTCCGAGGACCCGTGACATTCATACCTGATGCCGAGCGTTTGTCGATGTCTGTCACTACCTGTTTTAACGACTTAGGTGTGTTGCAGACCACACTTAGAAGGAGCAATCTCGATCTACCTATTTCAATGACACAGTATGGGATCGTATCCTCAGCATTCTGCCTATTGAGCTATAACAAATGTCATACTTATATACGAAAAGTATCATTTTTGCTTCCTCTTTGTAAATGCTCAATGATTTAAGACTTTTGATCACATTTGTGGTCAGTTTAAGACTTTAGATTATACTTGTGGTCAGTTTAAGGCTTTAGATTATACTTGTGGTCAGTTTAAGGCTTTAGATTATACTTGTGGTCAGTTTAAGGCTTTAGATTATACTCGTGGTCAGTTTAAGGCTTTAGATTATACTTGTGGTCAGTTTAAGCGCAGAGGACGAGTCCAAACCTGTATGGTATACATTGTATTATTTATGTGCGTTTTACATGAACAAGGTGATTCTGTTTTATCTCTGGTAATTGAATCAGCTTAACAGATGTTTATGAACATCAATTGTGAAGATCATTTTCAGCAACCATTGGTAAATCAAAGTTTGTCTGTATTTGCAGTACTTTGGGGAATTTATCCCCCCAAAAGAGTTATGAGATTGATCACTGTTCGTTATCTTCACCTTTCAATCCAAATAAATGCCGAGTGTATGCATAAGGAATAATATGTACTATATTACGGTTCATGAGTCTCACGGCGGGTGTGACCGTCAACAGGGGATGCTTACTCCTCCTAGGCACCTGATCCCACCTCTGGTGTGTCCAGGGGTCCGTGTTTGCCCAACTATCTATTTTGTATTGTTTATAAGAGTTATGAGATTGATCACTGTTCGTTATCTTCACCTTGCATGAGCACTACGACTATTCAAATTTCCGATGTTTCTTTACCAATTGAAATGATGGTCATTCCCTCATGAATCTGTACGATTTGCGTATGAATCTTGATAAATATAGTACGACTATTTTAACGGCTAGGAATTCTCCGACAGCAATCATGTAAACAAAATGTTAATATAAGAAATATATTTCAAGTTGTGAAAAAACATGAGGGTACGAACAGCAACCCTTCACGCCGGCGTACATTTTAATGAAGCGCGATATGCGGCGTAAAAGGTCACAGTTCATACCCTCCTCGTGTATATAAAAATAAAAAATGAATTCTTTTTCATAAATAACATCTGATGTAAAAACGTATGGAAAGATGAAGAAAACGAACAGTGATCAATCGCATAACCCCTATAAGGTTGATTGATGGATTGCTGTTTTCTGCCACACTCAACAATTTTTCAGTTATCTGGTGGCGCCCAGTTTTTATTGGTGGAAGAGAGAGCCCAGATACAATGTACCTGGGAAGAGACCACCGACCTTCCGAAAGTAAACTGGGAAACTTTCTCACTCACCGGCGCGAGCGGGATTCGAACCCGCGCCGACCAGATGTTCCTATAAGGAATACAAAATTAACCCGCGCCGACCAGATGTTCCTATAAGGAATACAAAATTAACCCGCGCCGACCAGATGTTCCTATAGGAATACAAAATTAACCCGCGCCGACCAGATGTTCCTATAAGGAATACAAAATTAACCCGCGCCGACCAGATGTTCCTATAAGGAATACAAAATTAATCCGCGCCGACCAGATGTTCCTATAAGGAATACAAAATTAACCCGCGCCGACCAGATGTTCCTATAAGGAATACAAAATTAACCCGCGCCGACCAGATGTTCCTATAAGTTTAAAATTAAGGTTGGTTGGTTGTATTTTGTGTTACAATTTTGTTTAGTTGGACAAACATGGAAACTTTTTTATACTGTAACCTGGATATTTGTATGCGGAGGAATAAAAGACAACCAGTTGTATCTCATAAATCCCATAAGCAATACAAAATAGATAGTTGGGCAAACACGGACCCATGGACACACCAGACGTGGGATCAGGTGCCTAGGAGGAGTAAGCACCCCCTTTCGACCGGTCACACCCATCATGAGCCCCATAATCTTGATCAGGTAAACGGAGTTTAACATTTAACGAAATGTACACACAAACAAGAGGCCCACAGGCCTTATCGGTCACCTGAATACTAGTGAAAAAGTATCATTACTACCATGGGCTATGAAATCTAGAAAAAAAAATTCTGTTCTGAATATCTAAGCTAAATTATAATGTTCAGCAACAGTAATATGATTACGGTGACCGTTGGGGCGAGCGCAGCATATCTGAATACATTTTCAAAAAAATTATATTCAAAACAAGGAAAACTGATCTGGTTCACTGTCAATACGTAGGATTACTGTCTTGCTCTTCTCCTTCTCGCCAATGTAGGAACCAGTTTAGCGGGAAATGCAACGAGCGTGTTGTGACGTAGCCTGGTAGTTGTGACGTGACTGTTTACATTTCTTTAGACAATATTTTAAAAAGAAAAAGAAAGGGGGAAGAATATGATTGTCATCCTTTCCTTTCAAATAAGAAAGGTTTGTAATACTTCAAAGATTTTTTTATTATTATTTTACGAATCAAACCATCCGCCATTTTGTACGAGGGACTTCTGGGATTGGCTTCTTGTTAGAGGTTGAGATTTAGCTCGGATTATTTCCCGCGCTCTAGTCATTAGAGCTCGCAGTACGAGCCAGCGCTCCGCGCTGGCTCGCTATAAACAATGTTCTTTATGTTCGCCATATCTGGGTCGCTTATTTTACAAAACATCAACTCCTGACTCTAACTGCAATTTTGAGAAACACACCAAGGACCCGAAATATTTAAAACTTTAAAGAAGGGGGAAATGGGTAAAAATAATCTAAATGAAATAAAATGAACAAAAAATTGAGAAAGCCAAAAAATAATCTATAGGTGCAATATCAGAGGAATAATGTTTTAAGGTATTTGAGATTTTAAGTATATCGGGTATTTAGTGCTTTCATTAAAATGGCAGATCGATGTTGCCGAGGAAAATTAAGTTGTATAACGTCTACACGAAAAACATTATTAAAGTACGGGGAAGTAAGTAGCGTATAATTGATGTGAAATTTTAATTGACAGGTCCGAAATCTTCCACACTAGTCTGAATTTTGCTGCTGTCATTGGCGAGAAACACCTCCGAAACCTTGACCGGTAAATGTCCTAGTAAAAACAAGATGTACTGTGAACAATAATCACTAAGAATAACCCCCGCCTACCCCAATCTCCCAAAAGGTGTTGTTAATAGGTATAAATTACTTCTTTCCTGAGTGTACATGTAAAAAAGAACGGGCGTGACAAAACCTTGGGTAGTCTCGTTTCTAGAAGTGCTCTTGACTTTTTGACCCCAAAATCGATAGGAAACATCTTCGTCCCATGGGTTGTCCATAGGTATGATATGGTGACTGTATGTGGAAAGGATAACGCTTTAGAGCCCGGAAAATTTATTGCTACTTCGATGTCCAGTGCGCTTGACCTTTGACACCAAATTCAATAGGGAACATCTTCGCCCCATGGGTACCCGGTAGTCCATATGTATGACATGGTGACTGTAGGTGGAAAGGATAACGCTTTAGAGCCCGGAAACCATTGCGTCTACAGCGGACAACCCGATTCCAGTATACCACCCCCACAACTTTGTTGCGGGGGTACAATAAGCACTGAGATGAAATCGAAATATCTTTGTTATTTTCAGAACCTGTCTTGAAATTTGACATGCAAGTAGTTAAAACATTGATATATGCAACGAAAACGACAAATTACACATAGCGTACCTAGTTTAAGATTTTTTTTTAGGCATATGAAGTGGGTGGTTAGTTTTTTTTTTTTATCTGGGTCAGAGTTCACCCCTTTCTATATTTATGGTATCGCAGAATTCGAGTCCAAAACGGGCTGTGCTTCCTGATAAGACTACTTGTACAATTGATTGATTGAATATTGTTTAACATTCCTCTCGAGAATTTTTCACTCATATGGAGACGTCACCATTGCCGGTGAAGGGCTGCAAATTTTGACCTATGTTCGACGCTTACGACATTTGAGCAAGGAGGGATATTTATCGTGCCACACCTGCTGTGACACGGGACCTTGGTTTTTTTCGGTCTCATCCGAACGACCACCCCATTTTGTCGGATCTTGCGACAAGCAAGGGGTACTGCTGACCAATTCCCACCCGGATCCCCACGGGACATCAAATAGAAATTCCATCATCCCCCTACCACGATTAATTAGTTACATTGACCGTCAGGATTATACGTTCCCATTCCCTCATTTAAATATGGGGATTTAATAAGGCTTTAATGGAATGATAAAGAAATTGATACTGGGTATAGTCAGTTTTTAAATCGAGGTAAGCTACTGACAAACAAATTGATGGTACAGGGATTTCAACAGTCTCCATTGAAGTCAGCATTTCGCAAATTCTATGGTCGTTATAACGATCTAGTTCGTCAATACAACCTCGCATTGGGTCAAATGCTGTCTGACGTGTTTCATACCGATTGTTAAGCCGTTCTTGGCACACTGATTTTGACTGCGGATAACTCCGTTTACCTGATCAGGATATGGGGCTCACGGCGGGTGTGACCGGTCAACAGGGGATGCTTACTCCTCCTAGGCACCTGATCCCACCTCTGGTGTGTCCAGGGGTCCGTGTTTGCCCAACTATCTATTTTGTATTGCTTGTAGGAGTTATGAAATTGATCACTGTTCGTTATCTTCACCTTGCATACAAGAGAACGTAAGAACACATCTAAATATCTTCAATTTAATGGAGGTTTTATCATTCATAAAATTAGTTTCTAAACTTATTTAACTTTTGACGGGAGAAAATGACAATATCTCAGGTTCATTACACATAATCTGATTAAAAGCAATTTTTTGCTACTTATTGATCTTGTAATCTTTATTTCAAAGATGTGGAATATATGTATAAGCATGCTATTGGATGAATTTAAATCTATCAGAAGTTGCATTACCAGGAGCCTTACCATTTTACATTGGTAACAATATTAATTGCAAATTTCCATAATAACCATTGGGGCAATGGTCGCCGTAGTTCATACCACTTTTTATCTTGGTATCTTTGTAATTAGCTAGCTGATGCTTTATATGAATTATTCATTATGCCAAAACAAAAAGTGAACCAGACTGTGGTAATTTACTCGTTAAAGCAGAGAGTGTATATCAACAAATGTAATCATTGGTTCTTATACCAAGAAATGAAAAAAAAATATATAATTACAAGGCATCTAACCTTTACATGTGCACAAGTTGCAAGAGACTTACTGAATGAGTTCACAGTGTTATGTTAAAGTTGGTTTCAACACATTTTCTCAAAGAATAATGTTAAAGATTTTTGTCAGCACTTTTAAGTTTTTATTTTGGATATACTCTCTGTCCACCGGTAAGTAAATAACAATTTTGAGATTCTGCTGTTGAAGATATTTTAAGCACATGTGAATAATATATGCCGTAATACGTATGCTAAAAATATCCGTACCATGTCCAATGTATACATGTATATGTTATATTAACAATACCTGAGCGTGTCCAATGTATATCATTGTTTGTTTGTTTTACATCGAGTTGAGAATGTGTCACTCGTATTGAGACGTCACCAGCTGTAGGTGAAGTACTACAAATTTTGACCTATGCTTTTAGTGCTCAGGGCCGTAACAGGTTCTTAATCTGCCAACGCCTGCTGCGACACGGGACCTCCCTTCTTACGGTCATATCCGATGTGTATGTACATGGTGGTGTTTTATCATCAATACAATTATCATCAGTACATTTAGTGTTATTTTAGTAATCCTCGTACGTATTCAATGTAAATGTACACCTACAACTGTAGATGCTGTATTACCATTGCCGGTATGTGTCCAGTGTATATGTACATGTAGATGTTCCGGTACGTGTACAATATATATGTTCAGGTTTTATTTTCGCAATAACAAATTTTGTTTTAGCAGAATCACAAAACTAACGCTTTGTATGTCAAATTTTGCAGAGAAAAGTGCGACCGGTATGAAATCGTTTGAATATAAAGAGATTGTCGACCTTCGTGACAAAATACCAACAAGTGGATCTCCTGTTTTATATGGATATCCATCTATCACAACGTGCGCAGTCGAATGCTCCAAGACAGACAGTTGTCAAATGTTTTTCCACAAATCCGACTGGCAAGCCTGTATTCTTTATGAGTTTTTTGTTTGGAATAGCAATTTTGGTGTTGCATCCAATGGCTTTCGAGCATTTAAGATGAAAACTGTAGGTAAGTTTAATTTGCTATTTATTTATTTAGCTTCACGTGGTGCTTTATTTGTCCGAAATTGGAATAGATGCATGAATTATACATTGCAATGATATTCACGATACTGTAGATTCCTTATTTTACGCGAGTACTTATTATCGCGAAATTACTCATGGACGTCAAATCGTGAGAAAATAAATTGGCGAGTGCTTTTTGTAAGTATTTTAGCAATACAAAAATGAAAGCGAGAAATATTTTTTCGCGGGTGATGTTTCTCGCGAAATTACGCGATAATAAATTCCTGGCGTATATTTAGGAATTTACAGTATCATTGACCCATTGGATGTTAAAGGACATAAGAATTTAATTTGTTAGCATTAAAAATCCCACCTACTATACTGATGGATTTCAAAAAGCCAATCCTGGATGATTTTCTGTTACATATTTATCAATAAAATTATTTATACTATATAAACATTATGAAAGCCAAATGTCCATTTTTAAAAAACAAACGTCATGAAATGACTAATTCTCCGGGAGGCAACAGAGGCGGATCCAGCACTTGATAACACGAGACGCAAAGTGATGTAAAAACCTCCTTTAAAGCTGTCAATGGACGTATAAGCTCGAGTACGATGAAATAAATGCCAAACTACGACAAATAAAACGGATGGCATGGGGTAATTAGACGAAAGACATAAGTAGAACTACATTAGCCTCAATAGCCTGACGAGATATTCGCAGAAATTCCTTCGATAAAGTTAGTTTATACCCTGTGAATCGGTCTCGAAGAAGGTAGCCCCCCGTTTGTTTACATGATTTGTTGCACACCTTTACATATATATTAGTATCTCAAAAGTGGTCATCGTTAAAGCTTACAGAAGGTACAAAACTGGCTATACAGAACGACTTAAGAGGGTGATCGGTGGGGAAATAACATATTTTGGATACATTTTTGGTTCTGTTTAAAATAATTTCATTCTGGAAAGTGGGGTGGGGTGGGTGGGGGGTTATGTACATAGGATACATACAAGCTATCCACACTTTAGGTTCCTGTGGGTAAAACAGCTGGGGAAAAAACCAAATAAGCGTAAAATATACTAGTGTCACCATACAATTCAACTGTTCATGTATACCAGTACGATGTATATTATACTTGTAATGATAACTTTGATAACTTCCAGAAACATAAATACAAGCCTTTGTTGTATACATTAGGACCCATATGCATTTTGCTTCTGCATTTTTAATCTAGGCAATCAGAATTGCGACGATGCAAACGACATCTTCAATAGAGCAGCAGGTATGTGTTTCAGACAATACAACACGAACGTGATGATTACCAGAAGCGACGCAATTGCCAACTGCAGCGCTAGAGGATCAGATCTGATTGTTTTGAATACAATGCAGAAGAAAACCTTCTTGGAAAAATATGTTCGGGAAACAAGTATGTCGATGCTTTGTCACACGTTTCGCGTGTATATCATATCTTGGTTTGTTATGCATGACGATATGGTGGGTTAAACACGGAAAAAGTAGTATTTCAAATTAAATATGAAGCGGTTCTCCATTCATAGTTTAACATACCTTAAAATATATTTACATTACCAATATTTTTGCCCTTGATATCTTTATTGTTCCCGTGGGGATCCGGGTAAGAATATGTCCTCAGAACCCCTTGCTTGTCATAATAGGCGACTAAATGAGGCGGTCCTTCGGATGAAACCGCAAAAACCGAGGTCCTGTGTCATAGCAGGTGTGGCACGATAAAGATCCTTCCTACTGAATGGTCATATAGAGGTCATTAAGGTACCCGACACATCGTCTCATGGTGATGTACTCATGTGTCAAATATGGTATGCCTATGTCAAAGAACAAAGAAGTCATTAATGGCCTGGACACGAATCCACTGTAAAAAAAAACAAAAAACCCTTTAATTTTGACCTTGAGGTCAAGGGTCAAAGTCATATAGAGATCATGAAGGTACTCGACACATCGTCTCATGGTGATCCACCTGTGTGCCCTATATGGTATGCCTAAGTCAAAGAACAAAGAAGTTATGGTCCGGACACGACAGAGATAGTGATTCCTATATACCCCCCTGAACTTCGTTCGGGGTATAACAAAGCGCGTATGAATCTTGATAATACGTTATTTTAACGTCTGGGAATTTTGATAGCAATTAAAGTAAATATAAGAAATGAATCTCATTTTTTGAAAATATAAGAGGGTATGAACTGTTACGCCTCACACCGGCATACTGGATTATTTCTGCAGTGAACTATCGGTCGCGGTTTCTTAATTGTGTGATCCTACCTTGGCCAGGTAAAAGTTATGACGTATTACACAGGTATTGAATGCTCTTT